>NC_062519.1:7115671-7305671 GCF_022655615.1 Tachysurus fulvidraco | reverse complement strand
GGACAGCAAGCATTAATCTGTAAGTCAGGATATCACAGAGGGACAATGAATAATTTTGTAAAGGAACAAGGAAAATTGGAGAATGGAGCAGGGATGGAGAGATTAAGTGTCATGTCGGCCATGGACATTCTGTCTAAAAGTCTAAACTAAACAACTGTCCCAGAATTGCCAATATGCACAATACCGAATGACCAAGTCTGATTATTATCTTTTATAAACGTTGCATTCTGAAATAGAAAGCGGAAAGGAATATAAACAAATGTGTAAGCTGAAACCATCTACACCCCAACTGAAACAATTATTTAAAATGGAACATCTTCTGCTTTTTTTTTGAGCTGTAATATCCGTTACCACAGCACTGAAGCAATTTACTTCAAAATATGTAGTGATTATGTTCATTATTGGACGAGTACGACTTCCAAAAAGCTTGCAATTATACCAAATGCACGTTCCCAAACTACCCCCCTGAATCGCATAGTAAAACAAGAAACACTGCATCTGGAAAACAAGCCGCAATTAGTATAATAAGTAGTTCCCAATTGCTAGATGCATAAAATGTGAGATTTGTCACAGACAAGACATAAAGGGGAGGACAAACCACTTGGCTGTGTTGTACAGTATGCCCTAGTGCTATGTGTGGGAGGAAAAGAAAGGTGACAACTGGTAAAATTGCTGGTTGTTCATCTCAATAGAGATATATAAAAGGTAGATTGTTTTCTGAACAATTGGAGTGGGAAAAAGAAATCAAGATGTCAATGGTGAAACATAAAAAAACATCTATCAAGTAGCCTAACAAAGTATCATACTGTATATATTTACTATGGTTAGGGAAAATAGTGATGACAAAATAATGACACACTCAAGCATCAAGTACAAGTTATAAATACAGTAAATGTAGCAGACCAAATAGTACTTTATTCTTTGTGTCCTGCACTAGCTATTACTAAAAAATCAGTCTGTCAGTTTAGAATATAATAGTTTTTCTCTACTTTTACATTGATTTTGTTTCTAACCATGCCTATTCTATGTACCTGTAAAGATCATGTTTATAATGTAGCATATTTATAGTAGGGAGAAATAATAACCAGAAGTTTAAACAGTCTGCATGAAAGCATCCATAAATCTTGTTACGTAGCTAATTCTGATATATCTACTGTACATGGTGATTATCATGCTTTGAACAATTTGTTGGAAAACAGACATACAGTAAGCCTAATCAATTCAGTTTCTAATCAGATGCAGGATGTCTGAATCCCTGCAGTGCTCTTGTGCAAAATCTGGAATGGAAGTTTTAAATACATTTTTATTGGTTTTTAACCTTTTTTTACATTTTAAAATGTAAGTTGAGATACTGTACATATAAAGAGAAAGGCTTAAGACATCCTCTGTTTGTGATCACCTCTAGTTTTCAGAACTTTATTGTAGAATTGTAAAAATAATTTTTAATCTTTATCTGTGCAGTTTCAGTAAATGTGCACCCACTGTAGCCTCAGATTCTTATTCTGGATTGAGAGGAGAGCTACCTGATGTGGTCTACTGCTGATGTATACTGTACATGCATTCTGTGTTGCTTTTCTGTTCACTACAGTTGTAAACAATGTACTTCCACCAGCAGAACTGCTGCTCGCTGATTGTATCTGGTTGTACTGTATCTGGCTAATTGTATCTGGTCAATACAACACACCATGGTATGTTCAATTAGATCACATCTTTTCCAGATGTCTGGTGTGAACTTGAAGCTCTTATAGTTGAGAAAGTATTCCTAATAAAGTGACCGGTCAGTATGTGGTAACAAATAAAACCACATGTGAAGCATTTAAATGTAGATTTACTTGCATTTCAAGATTACTGGGAAATTGCTCTAGAACAGTGGAAATCACCTAGAGGTTTATACACCAGGTGTTTTAGATGTCAACACCAAGTATGTTAATCAGCACAAATATCTGATGCTCTCTCTCTCTCTCTCTCTCTCTCTCTCTCTCTCTCTCTCTCTCTCTCTCTCTCTCTCTCTTTCTCTCTATATCTCTCTCAGACTCTCGCCCTCAGTGGGAGAACATTAGACGAAGCACTGTAGCATGAATCCTGCTTCTGTTCCTCTTATATGCACCAGAGCCTTCCAAATCCCTCCACAAATCCCAAAGAGATAACTTGATCTGTCTTATTGGCTTGAAAACAACATGCTATCTGGCACAATTCCAAAGTACATTACCAAGGCATTCCCGTATGAGTGATTTAAACCATAATCAATACTTAATGGATAGGGGCTTGGTTTTCTAAAAGTGTTGTAGTGCCAAGATGAGTGTGAAATACAGGGAGAACACTAACAATCTTCCTTTGTGAAATAAACATATCAAACAAATAAGTATTCACTTTCCTTTACAATACAGAAAGAAATACAAGTTAAAAGAAAGAAAGTTTTATAGCATGATACTCTATAGTACATAAATGTAAACTAAATTTACTAAAAATTACCATTTTTGTACCATACTAAGTACTAAATTAGTAAATAAAATAACATTATTATAGATCAAAATATTGTTAGAATCCTATGTCAAATTCTATTTTAATAATCGAATGTAATGTGGGAAAATATTTGTATGTCTTGTATTCGTTACACTAATACACTAATTTAATATTGTACAATTGGAACATAAGGTGCTACAGTGGTACAAATAATGAAATATACCCATACTGTAAGTCTATAAATGTAGTTCTTTAAGGTACTATCCATACATGTACCTTAAATGAACCCTAAAATTACAGTACATTACATGCTGTTGGTATCTCCATGGAAAAAGAAAACATGACATGAGAGGAAAGACTAATAGCTACATATTTCTATCAAAGGATATGGTACAGTGCACACTCTGTTCACATGCTTCAAAAACGCACCAGCAAATTAAAGAAGTGTGACACTTACCAACGATGTTATTTAATTCTCTCCGCAGTCCACACAACATATTGGAGCATGGTCCTCACACACACACTTCCATGCAAACAAACACTGAAGCAAAACTGTTTGTGCTGCACAGAGCAGATTCGCCTTGCCAGAGTAGGGCTGTGTGTGCAGTGCTACACTCACACACTCACGCGCACACACACACACACACGTCTTTACCCACGCTCTACGCAAGCCAGCTGAATGAACATCACTTTCCAACTGCACCCCAATTTATGTTTCTGCTCCACTTGTTACTGCAGATGGCATGACTAATCATATCCATTCAGTGGGATTAATGTGGTATCTATTTATGCACAAAGACTTAACTAAACAAATATCATAAGTTTATAATAATGTTCTTAACATAAGTTTAACATTTTAAGTAAGTGGATGAGCCACACTCTTTCTGCCTACATTCTGACCACTCCTGCAGACACTTTTTACAAATATCACCTGATCTCACAGATACGCTTGACCAATCTAACCCACTCCAAAAGACATTCTTGACCAATCCCAGCAAATCTAGTAGACTCTCTTCACCAATCCTGTTTACTCCTGAAAACACTTAAGAAATCCTGCCTCCTCCCACAGACACCCTTGACAAATCCTGCCCACTTCTTCCGATACTCTTGTCCAATACCAGCTACTCTCACAGACCTCCTTGACCAATCCCTGCAACACCAGTAGACCAATCTTGCCCACTTCCACAGACATTTTTGACCAATCCTACTAACCCCAGCTGACATTCTTTATAAATCCCATCCAGTCACAGAGATACTCTTGACCAATCCTGCCAACTTCCACAGACATTATTTAGTCACTCTTGTAGACACTCGCGACTAACCCTCCCTACTTTTCATGACATTCTTGAATAATCTCACTCACTCCTACAGTACAAACATTCTTGAAGAATTATGCTCACTTCTGCAGCCACTTTTTTACAAACCCAACCTGCTCCTTCAGACAATCCTGACAAATCCTGATCAGTCCTGTAGCAATTCTTGACCAATCCTGCCTACTATTGTCGACAGTCTTGACAGTCCTTTGATTGTTTAGCACTGAATTATATTGTTATCCAAGCACTACAACAAATATTCCTGCCTTTATTCCTGCCTGCATTTTTACTAGAATGAATACACTATATGGCTATACATTCGTAGACACCTAGCTATTAATATTATTGAATATTAAAATGTCTTTCACAATCTGACTATTTGTTGTGTGCATCTTCGGTGCCATGTGTCTGGTAAACGCTGATTGTTTGGGAGACAGGTGTATCAGTTGCACAGATGGGAAAAGTTTTAACAGACTTAATTAATCAAAGGTAATCAAAATCAGTTTAATCAAATTATTATCAAATATAATGTAGTTATATGTAAGTAATTTAAGGATGTTGTTTTTTTTGCTGTATTGCAAAAAAGAATTCAAAATTCTGGGATTAAAAAAATACAAGAGAATAGTTTAAAAGAAAGAACTATAAAGCATTTAACTGACTATAAAGCATTTAACACTGATGAAGAGAGAGGTCTGCCTTTATCTCCAGCACCTCCTGTGGCCTCTCCTGAAGGTAGCGATGTCTCCATCAAACACACACACACACACACACACACACACACACACACACACACACACACACACACACACACACACACACACACACACACACAAACACACCCACACACTTATTTGCACATGGGTTTGGAGAAGCTCACACAGATCTGTAGCTTAGTCCAGTCCTAATTCCTCCTCACATATATCACCAATATCTCTTTCAAGCTAATCTCTATCTCTTTTTCACATACTAGACAACACTAGAGCCAACATAACTGGACAAAAAAGACACTGCACTGTGTCATTTTAGTACATGGAACTGATAATGAGAGTATGAGCATTGTGGCATGTGTACAGTACAAACACAGTAACTGTTTTCCGTATTGCCTCTCAGTGGATTACACCTGAAAATCCAGTTTGCTCCTTTGCTAACTGATTAGCTTCCTCAGCAGCATGTCAAATTTTCCCTCCACACAGATGAACATATAATCTGTAAACACTGTATCAAACTGCTGCTTCGTGACTTATCTAGTAACATGCAAGATATGCGAGTTTAACAGAAGTAGAATAGGAGAATAAGAAATGTGTGTAATAGTGTGCCTTAAGGTTGGAGTCTAAGCAACTTATTGTTGCTCAGTGTGCTGCTATTCGCTACAAATCCACACACATCTAAACATCCTAATATATAGAGTTTTAATATTTGAATGGAGGGGGACAGTGGCTTACTGGTTAGCATGTTCGCCTCACACCTCCAGGGTTGGAGTTTGAATTCCCGCCTTCGCCTTGTGTGTGTGGAGTTTGCATGTTCACCCCGTGCCTCGAGGGTATCCTCCGGGTACTCCGGTTTCCTTCCCCGGTACAAAGACATGCATGGTGGGTTGATTGTGTGTGCCCTGCGATGGGTTGGCACTCCATCCAGGGTGTATCCTGCCTTGATGCCCAATGACGCCTGAGATAGGCACAGGCTCCCCATGACCCGAGAAGTTCGGATAAGCGGTAGAAAATGAATGAATGTTTGAATCATTAGTGGCACTGCTACAGATACACACTGTCAGTAGACTGCTACACTCTCACCATTATCCTAAAAGATTTTGGAATAAGTGAGGTGAATATTTATCTAGTTTCTACTGTAAAATTACTGCATGTGTCATCAGTCTGAAGAGCTTACTGCTCGATATTTCCCTCATCTCACATAACCTTAAGGGTTTGACTTGACCGCACTACAACACATATCAACTTTTTAGATCTATTGCGATGTGACATTCAGTAATTTCCAACGCACTTCTCCACCAAATAGATTATGCATTGTTTGATTTGTAAATTAAACAATATAGATAAATCAACCTATAGATAAAGTCGGACGTGACGTCTTATGTGTTGTATAGTTTCATTATAACAGTAAAATATGTTTGTGTTTTTTTGGCTCAGTGGAATTCGTGTTACAGCTAAAATGGACCTTACGTGTAAAAAGTTTGAGAACCACCAGCCACAGGATTCCCGTTCATATGTGGTCATACATACTGAACTGGAATAAGAGCAAATCACTGCAGCTCTACATTTGAAATGCAAATGAAGCTCCAAAATCTGCTGTCACACAAAACCCACAAAAAATGAAAAGGAAAGCTGCTTCTAACCAAACTGGCACAATGAAACAAAATAATGAAAAGGCCAAATAACAACCTTTTCATTTAATAACAGAAGTTAATTTCATTTATCATTTTGCCAACAAGGTTAAACCCTACATTAAAGGTGTAAAGAGTTTGCTGCATTTTACTGTTATCTATTGTAAGGCAAACAAGCAGGATATAAAAGAGAGCTGCATAAAGCATGGAACTGAAATGGGGAAATAAGTCCAAATGAAAAGTGGATGAATAGAAATGGTAATAGATAAATAGAAAACTCACAACTCGCATACGTTGCTTATCTATTTTAATGTGCTGTGAGCACGTTTTAAGGCATGCCTAAGCAGACTCTGGAGCTTGCAATTTACCTTCAAGGGTCTGTACAGTTATCTCTAATGTGCAAATGCGTTTAGAGAGGCTTTATATCAGAATATTCTGACTAAGAGCCAAACGGCAAACACCATCTGCTGAAACAGCACATTATTACAAGTGTCAGAAATTCCATTTTGTATTAATGTAATAGATTAAAACAGCTATTTTTTTGTTAAAAATTGCTTGAAGCTCATGTAATTGCATTCACATGCCATAGTGAAAATTGGGTAAAGGCCAGTAACAGCACATCCTGGAGCATTTTATTCCTCTTACCCATTAGCATAGACATATGTTGTACTTTTTTTCCATTTATAGTTACATTTAATACCAGCAAAAAAATGTTTGTTTTTGTTATTTTTTTTTGTTATTGTTAGACAAATTACAATCTGTACCTCTAGCTTTACCTCTGACTGGTACAAAGCAGTGACACTTGAGACTCCTTCCATAAATGATAATACAGAAAACGTCACACCATATTGTCAGGAACTACTGGGACAATTCCCTGCCAAGCCACCAGAGGGCACATGTGTTTTCCCAAGTGTTTTGTTTCCTGATTGATCACCTGTTTCACATTATACCTAATACGTTGCCCTATTTACACCTGCCCTTTTGTGTCTGTTTGTGTCAAGTCATCGTTGCATTCGGTTTTTAGGCTCTTTATTATGTCTGTCCATGTTGAGCCTTTTGTTTTAGTGATGTTTTCACGTCTTCAGATATTCGTTGTTTTTTTTTTTATTTCATATCATGTCCAAGTTAAGTTGTGTTTATGTTAATAAAAAGAAGAAATGTTTCACCCTGCACTGATTGGTCTAATGGTCTGATTGACCCATCAATGAGTATTTAGCATTGGGCCTATGCAATAATGGGGCATCTGTATTACAATATGTATGTACTATAAATCAAAATATATTCCCATACATATTTCTATTTCAAATTCTAATTTTATGGGTCACATACACAATCAAACATATGCTTTATACAAATAGAACAGGAAAAGGGGGTGTAAATTAGAGTACAACGCACTGTATGAAATAAACACCACAATACGATGAAATAAAATATTAAAATATAAAATATTATTATAAGATCAAAACCTCCAGGGTTGGGGGTTCGATTCCCACCTCCACCTTGTGTGTGTGGAGTTTGCATGTTCTCCCCGAGCCTCGAGGGTTTCCTCCGGGTACTCCGGTTTCCTTCCCCGGTCCAAAGACATGCATGGTAGGTTGATTGGCATCTCTGGAAAATTGTCCATAGTGTGTGATTGCGTGAGTGAATGAGAGTGCGTGAGTGAATGAGAGTGTGTGTGCCCTGCGATGGGTTGGCACTCCATCCAGGGTGTATCTTGCCTCGATGCCCGATGAAGCCTGAGATAGGCACAGGCTCCCCGTGACCCGAGAAGTTCGGATAAGCGGTAGAAAATGAATGAATGAATGAAAAATGTTACTACTGAAACTATAAGGTGTTTCAATGAGCGTATTAACATACAGTGAACCTGTGTTTTGCCTCAGAGTCGTGACAATCGTCAGAGCTGCTTTTATAGAAAAGGAATCAATACTTCATTCTAAACTTAAATCACAAAACAAGAAATAACTGGAACAAACATGCCTTGATTATTCAACTGTGGTACCTCAGACCACTCCTGAGACTTTCAAACATCTTAAACATTGAATTTTCAAAGGCTTCCCACCCGCCTTCCTTAAAACACATGCAAGGACGATCACAAATATAATGTTAATTAATCTCTTGTGGTGCCTGACAACCAACAAACTAAATAAATTTGCAAACAAAGTTTGCAAAGAAGAAGGCATTTTTACCCTGAACCCGAGTCCCAAATCATCAAAAGTGGTAAGTGATAATGAAAGTAAACTTTCCGGATGAGAAGAGATTCAATCTTCTTACTCTTTTTATTTTTTTCTCAAAGAGATTATTTTTTCTCTTTTTTCAGTGATTTTATTTTGCACAAACACAGACAGCTCAGTCCTGCTCAGCTCTCCCTCTCTCTGTTTCTGATGTTTTGTGGTAACACCTGAAAGCACACAGAAACACAGAAACAAACTCTAATAAGACAAAGGTGAGAATCATCACACCTTTACTGTCGCTTCAACCCGCCTCCTCTTTGTCTACAGTTGAAATTAGACCACATACTGTAGTCCTGCCTATGTACTATATTGTCTTATTTAATACAAACATGCCCACAGCTGTCATCAAAGATGCCAAAAGAGCCAAAAGCTAAAAAACATGGTTGCATTAGATTGCAGTCAGCCAAGGATTTACTGTAGCTTATACTGAGAAAATAACGTACCTGGGGCAAATTCAACTAAACTATTTGAGGTGGAACAGTGGCATAGAAGATAGCCTTATGTTGCTTGTCTCACTGACAAGAAGCATGTAGATAGTTGGATTAGCTACAACAGATTGCCTCTGGGTGTGAATGAGTGTGTGAATGATGCTCCGTCATGGTCTTCCATCTCATCCTGGGTGAAATAAATGAATGAATGAATGAATGAATGAATGAATGAATGAATGAATGAATGAATGATCAAATTATTGAATGAGTGCTAAGTGAGCTAAGCTATTAGAATCTCAACAACAATAAGCACACAATGAGAAAGACAGCTGTATTTAATGGGAGAGAAAATTAAATATAAAAACTAAAAACGAGATCGGTACATCATTGTCTACTGTGAAACACAATTCAACCCTAGAATTAATCATTAATTGGATACGGTTTATTTGTCATGCCTAAGCCCAATAGATACAAATTAGATTCTACAGATTTTACACCTGACGTGAAGTTGCTTGTGCAGCACCTGCTTTTCATCATAGAAAGTGCTGCCTTGAAGTGAAGCATTCATTTCTGTCTTTATATTCCCTGTACAGCTTTTTTCAGCCTGATTTTACTACTGAACATAAAAAAATACATAAATAAATAACTGCACATTGTATAAAACTTCCTAGTCATGAGTAAAGATCCACTTTTGTGCCCAAAGACAGTCAATGAGGTTCTGGCAGCGTTGGGTTTTCAGTCAAAATTTACAGTACAGCTGTAAAAATTGTAATAGAAAAGCAAATATCATTCTTAACTGTGTAATGCATGCATGGAGGTTTATTAATCCAATCAGATTTTGGCAAATTCCAAGGCAGTATAAACTTTAATGAACTGTACAAAAGAATTGAGACTTGTATTCAAGTGTCCATCACTGAACATTTAATAACGTCAATTAAAGGATTTCATGTTAAAACAAGAAAGAATTCAGAAATTATTATAAAACCTGGGGTCAGGACACCACCCGGACTTTTGGCCATGTGCCTTTGTTTACGTTCCTCGTCACGTGTCTGCCCCGCCTTCGTCTGCTCCTCCCTGTCTCCACACCTGTTCCTAATTGTGTCTCATTGTCTTTTGTATTTAAGTGAGCCGCGTTGCCAAATGCAGCACGGAATCATTAGTTACGCTTAGTCCTTGTTAAGTGTCGTCATTTGTATTGTTTTAGTTATCATCTCTTACTGTTTTTTCTTCATTATTTATTAAACCCCTTTCATTTGAAGCTATCCTGCATACGGGTCTGTCTCCTTCCGCCCTGGTTATGACACCTGGTTACACAATTGAATTCGACTATATAGCGTACAGTTATGGAAAGGGAATGCTTTATAATCAGACTATACATTATCTGGTTTCTATCAAGGTTTTTTCCTGGTATTGGCTTAGGGAGTCTTTCCTCAGGCATGCCCGTTAGGATACATAAAAATTAAAATGTAAAAGTTTATCTTATTCATATTCTGAGATTTCCTGTAAAGCTGCTTTGTGACACTGTCCATTATTGAAAGCACTATACAAATAAAACTGATTTGAAATTTAAATTGAATTTGCATTTAAAATTCACTTTCATCATTTCTGTAAATTATATTGCATGTATTACCATCGACTGCAATCAAGTTTTGATTTGACTGGGAAATGATGATTGATTATTCATTCATTCAGTATGACAATGCGAATAATGTGTGATCACATGTGAAGGTGTGAGTGTTATAACCTGAAATTGCAATTGTAAAAATAATTAATAGAAATTATTATATTTTAAAATGTTAATTCAATTTTTAAAAATAAATAGGTAGGATTGGGGGAAATATTTAAATCATATTAAAAAATAGTTTAAAAGACAATCGCATCTGAAAAATATAAAACTACATGTTCAACATTAAAAAAAAACAACATTTTTTTTACCTATATTGTTTGCAAAAAAATATAATATATTTGAAAAAGAATTCATATGAGAATCAGGTGATTTCTAGTATTACCCAGAAGGCATGTACTGTACCTTATCCCTTAAACAATTACATACTATCCCTAGTTGTCAAATGTCTATAACGTGGTAACAACGATGTGGAAAAACAGCCAAAGTGATTTATTACTCTTTCACAATCCAAACATAGTAGAAACACCCTGGGAGTTCAGAGCATAAAGAAAAAAACCAACTGTGCTCTCAATGGTCTGATGGAACCAAAGATCAATAACGTTCCTTGTTCTGTTTCATGTTCATCCTGACATTACATCATCATCTACTCCTATTTCAGATAAGCAGACAACAGGCTGATGCTCACAAGCCCTCAGTTAACCCTTTTTACCAGTACACTGTCTTGAAATTGACTTAATGGACATTTTCAACCAAATGTACAAACAAATAAATTATTTTATGGCTGCAAGTTTGATTTAAAATGAGTCAGGGCTCTGTTGGCTTTCAGTGTGAGATGTTTTTACCTCTGTTGTGATAATTTACACAGAATTTTAATCATTGAAGGTAACACTTTTAAATATTAGAGGCTAATAAACACATTTAGGCAGCTCAGAGAGCAGAAATGGCTTTGATATCACATTTCCTTTTAAACATTTGTGTAGAAAATGCTTAAAATCTTGTTTTTTTTTTTTTTTTAATTCCTATGAATATATTTCCCCTAGGTAAAAACAGAAATACTTATAAAGAACCACAAACTGTTAAAACCCAGAGTGTCTAATTTTTATATGAGCCATTAAGCACCGTTGTGGAGTTTGACATGACAAAGAAAACCAATGATGAACATCAACACAACAAAAAAACAAATTCCATGTTTTGGCCTCTGGTAAAAGCAGTTAAATTATCTTAGTGCAAACCAAATGTACTGTATATCAATTATGTTTTTGATTAATTAGACTAAAACAGAACTGAATTAATTATTCATCCTTGATCTTTTCATTGGTAACAAAATAATAATATTGCAATGTGATATTAACTCTGAGCGTCAGGGTTATGTAGAGCGGTTTATTTATTTATTTAGTTATTTAGTTATTTATTTATTTATTTATTTATTGCCTATGTAAGATAATCATTTAAAAAACTACATATAATTTCAAAGCAGCAACTGCTACTGAACAAGGGGTTCACTCCTGGATTATGGGCCATGCTGCATCATTTTTTATTTCTTTTCAAACTGCCTCTTAACTGGAATAGTATTTCATCAAACATTCAGAATACAAGTCTTAAATCTAGATTAAAAAATCATTTTCCACCCTGTTATTTTTGGTCTTTGTAACATTTGGGTCTTTATTCTAAAGTTATACAGCAGTGCTGTTAAAGTCTCAGTTCAGTTTTGTCAGTAGGTGTTCATTCATTTTCTAATACCAGCTCTGAAATTAGTGCTGGCTGTAATACAAATCACAGGTTTATAGAGTATTAATAAGCTTATGTGAGCTTATAATATTCAATATATACATTAGATACATACAGATACATTATGCTCTACATAAACAGTTAAAAATGTGTGAATTTATCGCTGTTGAAAGGAATCTCCAGTGTTAGTGTTTTTACCTTGCGGAGTAAAGCTATTAAAAAAGCATGTGAAACAATCCTGGGCAAAAATTTGCAATCATTAACTAATTATTTTTTGTCAGATAAAGACAAGCTATTAGGACGTGAAAGCAGCTGAGTTGTTAAAATACTGCGTTCAAAGAACTAAGGCAAACCAGTTTAGCATACACAGACAAAAGGCTTTATATCATTACAAACTGGAACATATTCAAATGTAATTGTACAGCGCTTTTAACAATAGGCATTGTCTTAAAGCAGCTTTACAGAACAAAAGACATATAGCACGAACAGTTTATTGTACAAAGATATAATACAATAAGATACTGTACAATATTACAAGAGTTCAAGATAAATTAGACATATTTAATATGTTCATGTATGTATTAATCCCTAATGAGCAAGCCTGAGGTGACTGTGGCAAGGAAAAACCCATCCTCATTTGGGTGACACTGGAGGGTGTGATTATAATTTGTTATTATGAATAAAGTTTTTTCTACAGTCAGATACAGTCTGACAATTGTGTATTGATTAGGAGGTTGTTATCCTCAAAGACTACATATAGTACATGCCATCTTCATTGAGCAAAATTCTTTTTAAACTGTGGCTGTGAGTGCATATTGTGAACAGGTGTGTGTGATCAAAATGAAGGTGACCGTGCACAAAAGTATGCATGCGAGTAGGTTTTGGAGTACATGACTGTAATCCGTGATGCACTTTGGGAAATGGAAATTGTGACTTTAATGCGTAATAATCCATGTATTCATTCTCTATACCGATTATCCTACTGGGTTGTGCTGAACCTGTAGCCTCTCAGAAGACTCAGGATAAAGAGCAGGAAACACCCTGGACAGGATGTCAGTATATCTCATGACACAATCGCACACACATTCATTCACTCACTATAGACTAGAGTTGTCAGTCAGCCTATAATCCATGTCTTTAGACTCGGGGAAGAAACCAAAGAACCCAGAGGAAACCTCCGAGGCACAGGGAGAACATGCAAAGTCCGCTCACCTAGCAGAGACGGGAATAAAACCTTCAACACTGGAGTAAAGAGGCAAAAGTGTATTATTTAGAACATTTCATGTGATGTGATATTATTGAAAAATAATCGATGCTTGGAGTAGTAATAATAACTCCGCTTTGTGTTGAATCATATTCCATTTTGTTTCATTCATTATATATCACAAAATATTTAGCAGACCTTCAACCTTCTTTTCCATCCTTTATGTAAAATATGTCATTATCTCTGACTAATTCCATTTTATCTTCTGCTTCAGAAGCTACTGCTTCACGCTGTGTCATTTATCACAACATCAGGAGGTCAAGGGTATCACACATACTTTGCAATTTACATGGGTTTTTTTTAACAGATGATAGACAATATTGTGATTAATAGTCTGATAGAAAAAAAGTCCAGAGTAGTAAATGGTATTAACAAAATAATAAAAATGTGCTTTTATGAACTTATGTGTTTGTATGATGTATGTGCTTATAGATTTAGCCCACATGGAAACTGCAGCTTTATTCCCATATGAACCGATACAGAAACAGTAACAAAAAAGTTAGAGATAAAGCTACAGCAATGCAGATTTAGCTATTTCTACATTAATCATGGCTGCTCTGCAGTTGTCAGGAGTGCACTGGCTTCATGTTCATACATCCCAAGAGAGAATGTATAGGAGCATATGATACATTGACTCAGAAAGGGTCATATGATATTTTATAGCATATAAAATTCAGTTTTTTCGACAATCTGTAACAAAACTAGTAATTACGTATTTCTATTTTAGACCCAGCAAATTTACTCTATCTTGAATTGATTTATTCTCTTATGTTAAGGCAGGATTCTGACATTTGTGCACATCTGCCCAACTTAGTTGGATCTAGATTCATGTCATTTAAATTGTTTTGTTGTAATGTACAGCATTGTTGATTAAGTAGTGTTGCTTGGATGTGGCTGTTGGTTTATGCTAATTAGTTCTCTCAGGTATTACCTCCACAACAATGTTTTCCACTGATGCTATTCTTATCCATGATCTAGTGAACCAGTATTGATGTATTTATTGATAATTCAATTTAATGTATTTGTATAGCGCTTTTAAGAATTAATATAGTCTCAAAACGGCTTTAAAGGGGTATAGAAACAGAAAAGGTTTAAAATTAACATCTATCCCTATCCCTAATGAGCAAGCCGGAGGCGACGGAGGCATGAAAAAACTCCCTGAGATTCATCATCATTTTCTACCGCTTATCTGAACTTCCCGGGTCACGGGGAGCCTGTGCCTATCTCAGGTGTCATCGGGCATCGAGGCAGGATACACCCTGGACGGAGTGCCAACCCATCACAGGGCACACACACACTCTCATTCACTCACACACTCACGCACTCATGCACTATGGACAATTTTCCAGAGATGCCAATCAACCTACCATGCATGTCTTTGGACCGGGGGAGGAAACCGGAGTACCCGGAGGAAACCCCCAAGGCACGGGGAGAACACGCAAACTCCACACACACAAGGCGGAGGCGGGAATCGAACCCCCAACCTTGGAGCTGTGAGGCGAACGTACTAACCACTAAGCCACCGTGCCCCACTCCCTGAGATTAAATAACATAAATGTTAATAATGTCCTTTCTGCAATATTTTATAGTTGGGACAACCAACAAATCCAGTTTTTTTTATATTTGCTAATTTATTCCCAGCTTGTTCATTTGCCCCAATTCATATTACAGCTACCAACCAAGAAGGGTGAATTTCATCACCAAACTGCTACTTAGAGAAAAATGTTGTTCACAAATACTAGCTCACACAAACTGACAATTGGCTAGTGTCACTCTGATTGACACAAAAGAAAAATACCATCCATGCCACCAAGAAAACTGACAAATTTGCACTCTAGATGAGGGGTATTCAATTAAAATTCCAAGAGGTCCAGTTACTAAAATTTCCTCCCCAGAAAAAGGTCGGAATCTTATATTGTCACTTAAAATAGTGTACTCTCATGTTAATAAAATCAATAACACACATACATTTCTATATAATTTATTAAATTATATAGATTTCAAGTGTTTTCAAAGTCTGAACTTGTATGGCACTGTACTGTAGACAGACAACAGACACTGAATTTCTTCTGAATAAAATAAATAAAAAGTGCAAACACAGCTTTGAGCAGCCTGAACTTAGGGCCTATATTTCAAGTAATGTAAAACATTCAGAATCTTTTGAATAAAATAAAAGTGCTTTTAATCTTTAAGAAAAAAATTAAACAAAAGACTTTTGAGCTGCCCCTTTTTTAAAACATTAACTACATTAATAACACAGGAACTTTAGGCAAAAGAACATTTCAGGTAAAATAGAACAGGGCAGAATTTACTAAATTCTTAATAAAAGAAAAGTGCAGAGCTTTGAGCAGCTCCCATTTTCCGCTCTCCTTTCCACCTTTTACTTACTCCCTTTCCATCTTCCGTTCCTAGTGAGAGAAATTAATTGTCCTGCCAGCGTAATTAGGTGCATTACTGCCACCTTCTGCTATGGAGTATGGAACAGAAACAATCTGTTTTTGGCTTGGCTTTTTATGACGCTCCTGACGTAATAACTAGATTAACTGAAAAGAAATGCGCATGAAAGAAATATTTATCTTTTTATTAATATCAAAGAGCTTATATAATCTTATAATATTAGATTATAATAAGGAGATGCTTAATATGATAATATTAGAATTTTAACGGGTCTGGGCAAACCCGTCACTCGGTCCCGCCATTTGGTGATGCCCACTCTTTATTGTGAAAGTTCTAGAACTTTCAATGTCTTTTCAATAGGATGAGCAGGTTTCTATTGAGCCTCTTAGAAGCCCCAGCATGTCCTTTATGGAGGCATTTCTGTCATTCTCAGTGTAAAGGACTAGAAATAAAACAAATCCATATGACATCAAAGCAGCATTCATCATGCTCAGAAACTGGGCTGAACACTGAGAGTGGGAATTTGTGACAGGTGGCTATAATAGACTTGTAGCTTGAAGATTTAGTGCGATCAACAAACATCAATCAAGCTTCGGATGAACTACATTTGCAATTCAGGTAAAACATGGTAAAATGTGTTTTTTTTTCCGTCAACCTCTCAAGTCTCTGAGGCACACCATTATTGCTACACACATAGACACACACACCTGCTGGGAGAACGTCTTACAGAGTGCTGTAAAATCCTTCTAGCACTGTATCACTCACATCTATAGCAGATGTGTAGCCAGTGGTTTGGGGATTTAGTATTTAAAACTTCAACAATTTGTACAAAATAGGGCTTTTGACACTTGAAATAGTTCCTTCTGGGTCACTATAAACACCAGCTAAACAGAATTCTAGGTTATCTTGTTTCACACTGCTTATACTTAACCAGGGGTTAACAATTAATCCCTTGATTGTTGACCAGACATTTGCTGATATCTACATTTTTCATTGTCAGATATTTCATTATTATGATTCTTCTAATATTTAACTACATCAATATGAGCATGTCAGTGTCACATACTGTAGTTTCTTTGTTCACATTTGACTTTTTGCCAGTTGCTATAGTGAGAAACAGGATTAACCAATCAGGATCATGCATTATATTTCTGAACACTACAAACGTAACCAGCTACAGTCTGAGCATGGGGACATTGAGTTAATGGCTCACGATGTACAGTACTGTAGGAGTTAAAAAGAAGAGTAGATCTGCTTTTATAATATATCTTTTTTCCCCTCAACTGGTTAAGGCACCAAGCTGCCACAGGTAAACCATTTAATGTGGTCCTTAATCCTTCTCCAGGGTACTGTATCATGGCTGTCCCTGTGCCCTAACACCAATTTCCTAATCCAGTTTAGGCAAAGAGAAGGCCATTATGATGTGCTATAATCTATGTGTGACAAATAAAGTCTTCTTCTTCTGCTATTAACATTAATATGTGTCTAATTACAGTATATGACCATTTATAAATACCACTACAGCTCCTGCTTCAGTCTGACATCCACCCAAATTTCACAGTGACAAATTCATTATGTCAGAATTAGTGTACACAGTGTAATTAAACATACTATATAAGACTGTGCCATAATTCAGCATATTCCCTCATAAACCCCTGAGATTACTTCCTGACCATGCTACAGATCTATTGCTTGCAATCCATTGCCTTGTAAAGACCCAAAAGTTTTTCTTTGAGACTCTGTGACTGTTCACAGTTACTCACCTACTTCATGCTGTATGTGGTCACACACTACAAGATGCTGGAGCATCTGAGCAAGCTTTAAGACTAAATACCAATGTTAACAATACTTTAAAAAGTAGCCAGGATGGCTTTATTCAGTTATTAGTCAACCATCTGCAGGAAGGAAAATACATTAGTCAGGAATATCTGGGCTACAATTAAAATATAGTATTATGATGGTCCAGCAGTCAGATCCCACACTCTCGGTTAACTCTCAGTGCCGGTCCTGATCCTAGATAAAAATGTGAGGGTTGCATCAAGAAGGACATAAAACATGTGCCAAATCTAACATTATTACAATGAACCACAACTTATGTTCTTTTAAACAAAGGTTTAAGAGCAAGAAAACCACCTTTCAAAGAGAGAACGGAGTCCATACTGATTCACAACACTCCAAGCAAAAAGAGGACTGATTGGCACAGTACTTCATCACAGGCTTAAAAAATCTCTGATGAAAATGTGATGCATCTGGCATCTCTGAATGAAACCAAAACCACTAACCACTTATCTGATATTGTTAAAGCAACAATAGAGCAACATAGAGCCTAATTTAGGTCATCACTCAATGGGAATGATGGTGTTCCTCAAAATAACATCATATCAAAATCTACACTGAAAAAGAAAGCTCACTGAATTTACTTTTATACATATGAATGTGTTCCATGTGACTGAACTGAGCTATCATCGTGTATTTTCAAATACCTGAATAAAATTAACTCCACACACTCAGAACTGTAGCTAGCACTTTTTTGTTCTTTAAGTGCCTTTGTTTTTGTCTTGGCACATGATATTGTTTAGTCTCCAATAATTTGTCTCCATCTCTGTCCTGTCTTTGAACTTATTGACTGTTTTCATGTGTCTGTAAATAGTAGTTAAATAGTAATT
Source organism: Tachysurus fulvidraco (assembly GCF_022655615.1). Classification (NCBI taxonomy): domain Eukaryota; kingdom Metazoa; phylum Chordata; class Actinopteri; order Siluriformes; family Bagridae; genus Tachysurus; species Tachysurus fulvidraco. The sequence continues at coordinate 7,287,216 of NC_062519.1, read as the reverse complement.
TTACTCAAACATAAAACAACTTAGGTAAGTGAATAAAGAAGATTCCTCAGGTAAATGAAGAAAATGAAATTATATTTTTATTCATTTAAAAAAAATAAAAAAAAAAAGATTTATATAAATTTTTATTACCCTCTCCTGATAGCATCTCCCATTCAACATGTACTGTAGCATATGTCAGGCCAAATGTTGTAGGCAAAATTTGTTGTTTTTGTTCTTGTTTCTTAAAATGTATTTAACTGTGCAGTACCAATGTTATACCATGAAAAACATATATTTAGTGAACTGAGAAATGTTAAAAATAAATCTTGGAATTATATTGGAAATATCGGTGACTATGGCAATGTTATCTATAATCTTAACAGGGCTCCAATAGCAGCCTGTTATTCAGTCCTTGCAAGATTATTTGTGTTTGCAATCACAGAAATGAACACAGAATCATGCAAACTCTATATTCGGAGGAGCTTGCAATTTTTCAAAATTACTACAAGATTTCCTGCAGATTTATGCCAAGAGGTGTCTCTGATGTCATACAAAGCCCTGTTTTATTCATGTGTGCTAGATATGAGTAGAGCCTTTTATAGACAGTAATTACATATGTGTCTTCTTTGTTAGTTGTTCACCGGTAGCATGCAGAAGAATCCTTTACAAGCCAATTTTCGCAGAAAAGTTGCAACACATTCTTTGGGGAAAAAAAGGCAGAAATTTGGAGCATTTTGGTTGTAAAAATCAGAGAAAAACTCTGCTAAATCCTGGAGCGACTGGTTAATATGTAATTCCACAAAGATTTAGGTGTCCTTATTTAATTGCAATTCTCTACCAATGTATTTTCTCTGTTAATAAAAATAATGAAAGTATAATAAAGTCTAAAAGCTCCAGGTGTTCAAAAACTTTTGACTTGTAGTACTTTATTAAGTTTTATTAATTTATTAATTCATTCATTCATGGTTCCTGGTGGTAACAGGCTGAGAAGCTCAATCCTGATTTTTCGACCCCTAGCCACAAACCAGCTCCTTTATAGTTATTCCCAAGCCAACTGTAGGACATAATCTCTACAGGTCTGCCACCAGGTCTTACTGCATTAGCAACTATCCATTTCAATTACACATATCTACTGAAACTACCTGACCTCTAACCATCTATGAATACCACAGACAAATGATCTATTTGAAAGCCCAGGCTTGGGAATGAAACAACATACCTTGTTACCTGACCTTAACTCGACCAAGCTGTTCTTGAAGGAGGTCTAAAATGTCCAACCAATTGGACAAACAATTCACTTCATACGGTGCTGTGAATGTGAGAATGTTTTCTCCCTTATGCACGCTATAGTCGAATAAGACGTGATAATTAACATAATTTACACACCTACTGTGGAGAATAAGTATTTATTTAACTCTTTCAGTACTGAATTCATTCCTACAACATGGAGTTAATTTTTACACTGCTGGTTCTTTCAGCTCACTCAGAAACTTTTTAAATAAACAAAAGTCATATGATTCATTCAAACCTGTTTATTACAATAGAAAAAAATGAGAAAATTAGTACAGCGACTATAGTATCTATGAAATCTACTGTATAGCAGTACCTTTAAAAGTCCGTTTCCTTAAGACTGCTTGGAGGAAGATCATCGCCTTTCTGCTCCTGTTTGTGAATTCTCTATAATCCGTAGAAGAAGCTGTTTGGTGGACCTGGACTTCATAAACTACGTGCACTGCCTTTGCTATAGCACACAACTACTCTAACATGCTGTCGTCTCTTATGCACCCTACTGAGACACCTTTTGGACTGCCATTCAATGTTCCAAATCCGTGAGAAGAACTTTCATTCATGTCCTTTCATGTTAAGCTTTTATCATGTGCCTTTTATGATTGGCCATCTATATAGCAGACATTATATTAATTATAATATTATGTGAAGTCTCATGCTCGGTCTATCTCCTCTATCTCAGTGTGCATGTGTGCGTGATAAATAAGAGCTAAACAACGTACACCACAAGCCTTTGGGAATTTACATGCCCTGGTTTTTTGCCTCTCTCTCTCTCTCTCTCTCTCTCTCTCTCTCTCTCTCACACACACACACACACACACACACACACACACACACACACACACACACACACACACACACACACACACACACACTTGCTCTAGCCTTCTTTTTCTCTGTCTTTGAGCAGAAGTTAAAAGTGAATGCATGAGCGACTGTGTGTCAGAGAAAGTGTGTTCTTTTCTCTCCCTTGTTTTTTCATGGTAAAGTGATATGTCTGCTAACATTTAAGATTAGTACATTTTTCACACAAATGTGCCAAAACCACTCCGATGATTAAATGTCTTTGATCAGACTTCGGATTAGATGAATATGTAAAATATCTGGAAAAGACAATACATAAAATCTCATTTCCATTGGTGTTACAAATGAATAACCTTAAAACCATACAAAGATTGAATTTAATTGTGTTTCGACATATCTATACTGTATATTGCCTTACTTAGCATTTGGGATCCAACACAGGCGATAAGTTCTCTCTAAATCATGCTCAAGCATCTTTCCACTACTTCTAGAGGAGTGTTTTTCATTTTATTGACACCCTGGTCAAGATTGTTCTCTTCTTAAGCAGCGACATATGAGGATTGTTAGGACTGGGATCACATCAGCTGTAGGCTCAACATTTACCACCCTGGTCATCTACAGTATTTAAAGGCAACTAAAACACTGACACGACACCATTGTAGCTGGAATTTGGTGGTCAGCAGCATAAACACTGAGAAGCTGTTTTTTGCTCCAGAAGGCACTGAGTCATATAATAGGTGCTGTTCCACCTGACTAATACATCTTCCTGCAGAAAAATGGATATCTTCCAGACATGCATAAGCATTAGCTGCAATGAGAAAGTAGACAACCTGCAGCCCAAGCTTGGAAACCCGAGGACTTTTTACATTTTTTCCCTCAAAATAACCTAAAGCCATTATTTGTCTACTTACCAGATATTCAATATCTCCTCAAGTACCTGAGTTGGAAGCTATGAGGCATGTTAATGACATGCAACACTTTGTTTTTATTTTAAAACTGGAGTTAATCCATTGAGCAGTATGGCTGTGCACTGACATTGTCAAATATCAGCTCTGGTATTAAAGTGTCTGACATTTAGTCTCTAGAGAGGATGGGAAAGGATACATGACACCAAATACCCCAATTGTCAAAAAGTTACACTCTTTTTTATAGACACAGGCTGCTTATCCAATAATAATAAAATACCTTCAAATGTTTCTTGCAATGAAAATCCTTTGAAAACATCCTCAGGTGTTTCTTGCTTTGGTGAAATATTTTCCTGTGTGACCTGCTTAATCCCTGTTCAAGGGTTGCCACAGCAGATCACGTGGTCCGCATATTAGATTTTGTACAGGTTTTACACTGGATGCCCTTCCTGATGCAACCCTCCCATTCAACCCACTGAGACTTAACTCTTCATTGGCTGGGTTAGATACCTTCCTAGGAATCAAAACAGGTCCGCAGCAATAAGATCCTGTCTCTAGACCACCCAGAGGCCTCCTGTTCGAACCTGCTGAGTGGCTTTACTGATTTTAGCTCTACAACATTCTTTGGTCCATATCTTCAAGAAGAACACCTGTGGTCAATGCACTTGATGAGGCGATGCCCCTAGTGGAGTTAGCACTGGTACCTAGAGGCAAAGCAACACCGCATGCCTCATAGGTCTGAGTAATGTTCCTTACTACCCAATGTGCCAGGCGCTGTTTGACCAAATTACCCAAAGCAAACAAACAGAGAGGAAGAGTTCCGCCACAAGCTTGATTAGTGGACATATGTCCTCAAGGCCCTGACTGGGCAAAGCATATACAGCCTCTCCTATTTTGCCGACTCATGGGCACCTAGCCTTGGACATGCCAGGGGCAAGTTCTAGGCAGCCGGGGGCGACCAGCAGAACCTGCAAATCTCCCACTCTTTTGGCCTTGGCTAAGAGCAGAGCTGTCATCATGGTCAGAATCGTCTCAAAGGCTGAATCCATGGGCTCAAAGGGGGCTTCCACCATCCCCTCCAAGACCACAGAGAGGTCCCAGGAAGAAAGGCATGATCTGCAAGAATGTCTCAGCCACCTGGCACCACGCAGAAAGCAAGAGACCAGAGGGTGCCTACCTAAGGAGGCCCCAAAGACAGGTTTGTGGTTCGCAGCAATAGCAGCCATGTAGACCTTTAAAGTAGATGGGGCCAGGCCCCTAGAAAAGCCTTTACTTTAGAGCATACAGCTTCGCAGTGGAGGGAGCCCTAGTCTTAACAGAATCTCTGTCACCTCAGATGAGAGGCCTGCCTCAAGAAATTACAGAGCTTCTAAAGACACAGAGCTTCCACATCTCAGGGCGGGGGGTTATGATTGCCCGCTGCGCCTGAGAGAGGAGATACTACCTGATGGGGACCTCCTATGGAGTGCTATCCAGGAGGGAGACTAAGTCAACAAACCAAATTGAGCGGGCCAATGAGCCGCCACCAGAAGAAGGTTGGCTCGATCGTGGCACACACTGGCTAGGACTTATGGGAGCAGAGCTACTGGGGAAAAGATGTACAGATGGAGCCTTGAGAGTGTGTGTCGTCCTACATAATATAGCGGGGGCATGGATGCACACACCTCTAAAAATGCATAACACCATTCTTTTTCACCAACATCATACTTTTTCTCCCTAGAACTTTGAAATACATGAACTAGACAGACAGTGTCAGGGACGTGGGGATAAAAACAGATCCAAATGCTGGATAGCGTAAAATAAACTGAATTTATAAACTAAAAAACACGAAACAGGAACAAGGGCTCGAAAAGACATGACATGACATGACAAAGACGACATACTGTAGGATGACAGACAACAAGGATTCCGCACCGCCATAGGCAACGCGGCACGCTTAAATACACAAGACAATTAGACATGAGGAACAGGTTTGCAAACTCATAGATCCAATGCAAAATGAAGAACAAAACTGGTCTTCAATTCAATTTAATTTAATTTATGATTTTAACAATGGACAATGCCCAAAAGCAGTTTTACATAAATATATAAATTTTAAATATATATCTTGAAACACACTCAGAAGGTGACTCACACTGTAGCTTCACCGGGTAGTGTGATAAATACTTTCCCTTCTATACCTGTATACAACATGGTCAAAAAGTGCAATTATGTAACCAGGAAATACATTATAATTTTAACATGACTTAATGGGTCTTTAAAAATATAACATACAACATCCAGGTGCAGAGAACTAAAGTAAACACCCCAAATGATTCAGCTCCCAAGGTAGGAGTAGCAACATTGTTGTAGGAAAGGCAAGCCACAAACAACAGAACAGTCCACTACTAATGTCTCACTGGATGTTATTGAATAAGAGAGAAAAGGAAACTGAAATAGTGGAACTGCATAGGCTAATCGAGTCCACATGAGGGCACACTGAGGTGCTCAGTTTAAAAAAAACAAAACAGTTTCAGTCAGCCTGCTTGGTTTCAAGGCATGGAGCAGTCCTTAATTTTTATATTGCCTTTCAGACGCAACCCCTCTGCTAGGGATTTCCAAAAGATCTAAATGTGGAAAAGAAACTGATTTGTTTTCTATGATCCATTATATAATGAGGAAAAATGTGAAGCATTTTCAGTCACTTTTCCCTTCACTGAATTGTTGACTCATTTCTATCTATACGTAGAACCCAAAAAAGCTCAGCCCTCTCTATCCCACGGTTCATGTGTCCTCATTCCCCATCTAGTAGGGTTTCATAAATTCCAAGAAACTCACTTATACTACACTGTTTTATATCAAAACTAGAAATAGGAACAAGGGTGATGGAAAAAATAGAAACAAAAACACTGGGCAATAAAGCAGGGTTACCCTACCAGAATTTGATCTCTATTACAGATTTTAATTCATAACCCGGTGAAGTCTGTATTGGTCAGCAGTCTGTCCAAACAGAGTGTCTGTGAATGGCACAGTCTAATTTCTTGCCACAGACTTATTTTCTTACTTTCTATGAAATTCTTAAAGCACAGAGTGTCTAGTTTCATATTAACAACTACTGTGTAGTATGATGTAAGTAAGAAATTCAATGCTGAACATGGACACAACAAAACAGGGTGTCTGGTAAAAAAAGTCAAGCCAGGAAGAATGCCAGTAAGGAAAATTTTGAGAGATGTTAGCGATGCTGGCATAGTGAGTTGTACCATTTAATTTTTATGTTACCAATTTTGTGTGTGTAATAAACTTTACAGTTTTATGATTAGTGCTGTGTGAATATAATATGAAATATTCATAAAGCCATTGCAATGAGGGATTACTATGGTAGCGTAACTGCCGCTAAAGTGATTTGAAAAGATTCTCAAGGTTTACATGACTTGGCTATTTTGCAAAAGTAATTTTACTTTTCTTAAAGTTTGCAAGCAACGGTATTGTTGGCGGAATCTACAATGGTTACGTAACATTTCCTGACCATTTCCTTCAGCAAAGGAACTCTGCTTGTTCTGGGCAGATCTGCAAATTGCATATGCAATCCTTTTATTCTGTTTCCTCCCACATAAAAGAAATCACATCAGCATATGAAAACGTTGCATTTTAATAGAATACACAGCCCTTTTAAAATATGGTGCCTTTCCATTCTAGCTCAGCACGCATTCATCTTATCTCTAAGCTAAACTGTTCCCCATTCAGAGAACAGAATGTGCAGTTTATCTCTTAATGTGCAGATCATTTCCCCCCACTGTTCAGAAGGTTGATTAAATTTACTATGGAGCAAGCATTACTTAACTGTACTCTGAATAAATTAATTGTCAAAATTAGTCAGCTATTCAATATTCCATTTCAGTTGTGCAAAGCTATTGGTGAGTGACAAAACCATAAATCAGTGCAATAGCTTAATGATCATACAATGCCTAGATTTAACAAGCCTAATGGACAACAGCAATAAAAGCCACAAAAGCCATCTGTCAGAACACAGACAGATTACATATAAAATTTTATTAAAAATAGGAAGTGTCAAATGAACAGAAATCTACAAAGCAAAAAAGACCCTTAGAACTTAAGAAGACTTGACAGAAAAAGAATAGCCTTTAATATAGTGGATGCATGTACTATAATAAGCATTGTAAAGTTTTTGACTGAGTGTAACCAGTCCTTAATTTTTTTATAATAGCCTATAACTATTATGGAAGATAAAAAAGCTCCATTTAAACATTAGAGATCATTTTTCTGCTTTGAAAAACGTAGCTTGAGACTATGTAGAATATGAATCAACCATATATTAACTGAAATTAGCTTGAAATGCATTTAGATTAAAAGGTTCAATATAAAACTGTATATTAAGTGTTTATATTTCAAAAATATTGCATATTCATGGAAAACAGATCAATTTAATATAGTAATATAAAATACATTCTCACATATTTATTAAGTTAACATTTATGTACTGAATATATAGATATTTGGGGTGGTAATAAGAAGTATAAGAATACAACTAATCAAGTGAATACTGCAAAAAATTTAAATAAGCATGGCATTAGATCCTATAGGATCCTATATTTTAGAATGCATAATTCGGTTAAAAAAGATTTGCAATACAATGTTTCACATAATGCCAAATCACAAGTGTTAATAAGTTCTATGCTGATACATTTTCAGTTCATCTACTAATCATTTATTTCTCTACCTGATAAAAGATTGCCTTTTCTATGCCTGATCTTTTACCTTAAATATACTTCTAATATGGAGGAAGCTATGGAAGAAAAACTAGACCTTGCTGTGACATCTCATCCAATTCCTAAATCTTAAGTTCATCAACATTTAACCACACATTTTTGAGATATTGTTCAAACCTGGATGGGTGGATGGATGGAATAAATGGTAAATGGATGAAAACACCACCTAGAGCAGAGAGGTATAAAATGCCTAGTCAGGAATGGTGGAGAGATGTCATTTTTCTCATTCAGGGTGGCAACCCTAGTGTTCAACCTACCCAATTGGTAGCTGTCACTGTATTATAGGAAAAATCTAGATAGTGAATGGGAATTAACAGCTGACCAAATTCATAGAGAAACCTAGGCTACAACATATACCCACCACTTTTTATATAACAACATGTTTTGACTTAAAATATTGTCCATATGGATGCATGGCTACATTAGAAATAAATGGCAGTGCAGGGACTGAAAGTTATTAAAGAAATCTTAATAATCTGGTTTTTATTTCAGATTCAATGTTCACACAGGCACCTGTAATAAGCCTCTGTCTACTAAGCTCTCTAGATGACATCAGTCCAGCAGGGATTGGCCTTAACTGGTTCCCTAAAACTTGTGCCTCACATTTCTGTTATTTTATACAGAAGGAACAGTGAGTATTGCCCTTTAAGATTACCTTTGCAGTGAGGATGATCATAATAATCAGATATTGCTCCCTTGAGAAACGATAACACCAGCAAAAAGAAACTGAAAACAATTCCTTCAGGCTTTGCGAGACATGCATTATCAAAAATATTAGAGATGAGGGATTACTCTATGGCCTAAAATATCATAATCATTTGTTAGTCAGCAATTTAATTAACATCATGAAGATGTTTATCCAGTATGGTCAAGAAAAGTCATATGGACCCTTGTGTAAGTCAAAATTGAGATGTAGTGTGCATGTTTTATTCATTCAAAACAACATTACATGAATTTCTGCTTGCTGGTGAAAATGGGGCAGACAAAAAGGCCAGGAAAAAAGCAAAACATTTTGAGGGGATTTGATTTGAGTTTGGGATATTGCAGGGACATTAGCAGGACTTTTTTTTAAGGCCATAAGGTAATATGACTCCCTTTAATTGATACCCTTACTGCACTGTTTATTGACAACCCTATGTCCAATCACAGCAAATAGTTTTGATAAATGCAGAGAACAGTGAGGTGCTTTATTTAGAGGTAGGGACACAATGTACATAAAAGAAAAGGCCAGTAAATTAGATGTCCACACAGACACCTTCAACATTCCCTTGAGCCAACCAGTTATCCCTGTGTGCTACGGCTAGTCATGATCAGTCCTCCAACCACACTGAAACCATTTCCACTTTATCAACTTCTCAAAAAAATCTGCACCAAAAAAGTCAAATATTATTATATATGATTTTTTGACTGGGAGACACTTGCCATCATGATCTGCAATTCCACCTCCAGCACAAAAGACACTAAACATCGGTGCTCCTCAGGGCTGAGTGCTCAGTCCACTGCATTTTACCCTGCTGACTCATATCTAGGCTGCAAGTACAGTCCAAATCACTTCGACAAGTCTGCTGACGACACTTGAGTCTTATTAGCAACAATAATTATTCAGCATACAGAGAGCTGTTGAGCCATCTCAGATTGGAGTTGAGACAGTCTCTAAACAAGTCTAAAGAGATGACTATTGACTTCTTGAGGACCAGAGTAGATCACTTGCCACTGTACCTAATTTGTGATGTGCACATGACAGAGGACCACTCTTGGACTTTACACACCTCTTGTCTAGCCAAGAAGTCTCAGCAGTGCCTCCACTTCCTACAGATACCGGAAAGGTATCACAATTTTCTACTCAAAGATGATAACACATTCTCAACACTGTGTGGTATGAGAACTGCCACTTGTGGTGTCCAATCACAAGACACTACCGGAAAGGGTCTTTTTCTATTGCAGATCTGTTATTATATATTATTTTGAGTATAATGAATTTAGAGAATTACCCAATTCATGCCTATAACCTACCTAACATATCATAACTTTATACTGTGTTACTGAAGGTAAGGAAAAAGCCTTTATTCATCATGTCATAAATGCATTTCTTTGCATATCCCAAATAGTTAGGAATTGGAGTCAAAGTATAGGGTTAGCCATGACACAAAGCCCCTGGAGCAGAGTTAAGCACCTTGCTCAAAGGCCAAAACTTGTCAGTCGGCCAACCTTCAGCTCAACAACCAGAGTCATAACCACCACTTCCCATCCTACATGACATGATTTCACTGCAGTGCAGAATTTGAATATTGTGAGTGAATATTATGCAATTTGTTGAAGGAATTAATAAAATTATTATCAATCATCTTTAAATAGAACATTTTTAACTGGTTTAATAAATTTTAATACTTGTTTCATTTAAGTTAAATGTAAGTAACAGATTTACTGATCATGTTTTCTTGTATTAGCATAGAATCTGTGTCCTCCTTTAAATTCTTACTTATTTTCATCAAATTGGTTCAACATATATGAACTTCCATAGTTGCTTTGTTTGTTTCATCTCTGCCTGCCATGTAAAATTAAATCCAATAAGAACTGAAAGAAAAGCTATAACAACTGAGCAGGGTAAATATTCAGTTTATGAAACGTGAATTCTAAATGAACTACTATGTTTCATTTATAACGCACTGCAAGCTTTAAAATGCGTTTCAGAATGTGCTGCCTATATATTAAAATTATAGACATTAGCATATAGGTTATATTTTCTGTATGGGATATTTAAAGTGATGTCTGCTCCCTAACTGTTCCACATGGCCAAGAGTGCCTGGCAAATTCAGCTGGCTCAATTCCTGTTGAAATGTTCTTACATAGTAATGATTATATTTAGTTTAGGTATGTGCAGGGGCACATGGCAAAGTCATCTGTTTTCCTTAAAGCGTGTCAGTGCTTTCTGCCAACTAGGCAGAATGTAATTTATTTGGACTTCCATACAAAATGAAAAACTGTGATCGCTAGCCATTAACCTTAACCGTTTATATCTTTCATCTTGAGATCTGAGTTGACTCGTTCAAATTCTTATAAATCTGCAACTGTGAGACCATGTTGCCTGAACTGAACTTCAAAAAGGTGCAGTTTCTCACACATCAGAGAAGCCATGCGCTATTTTCACCCTGAAAAATGCGCTATTTTCACCCTGACATGCCTTTCTCTTATTTCATTTTCTTAGAGAGAATTAAATCTTTGTGCTGTGCCAAACTGATGTCGTTCACTGGGTTTGCACTAGTTGTGTCAAGGATGTCCCATGATAAGATAAAAAATTTAGCATCAAAATCTAGGAGCTCTTTTATTTAGTGCCATGCTAGAAGGCATCTCGATCTTCATTGCTCTTCCTCTGGGGATACTGTACTGTATGTAACTCAGGGCTCCTAGGGGGCTAGGCTTGTTCGATACTTGCTTTTCCAAGCTTGCAATTTACATTTTTTTAAATAGTCATAAAATGATTTCATTGTATAGAACTAATTAGGAAAATTAAAGTTTCCATCATTTCAGGTTTAAGGAGCATAAGGAAGGGCATACTAATATAGCCAGCTGTGCAGGAAAATGACTGCTGGTAGTGGCAATCAGGAAAACTTGATTCCCATAATAATGTGTGGTAAACAGTAAAAAATTAAATAAAATAGCACATTTGTAATGTAATTCTTATATAAATTGCTTTTCTAATGTCCATATGGTTGTATTTTCACACTGATCTTCCATTGTACTGGGGAGGTGTATATTTGAGTGACCTGTATATCTGGTTACTGTCTGTGTAGAGCTTACCATGTTCTTACAATGTTCTTACCAGGTTTACATGATTTTCGTCCTCTGGTTTCCTCCCACCGGTTTCCTAATTCATATTCAAGATCATATTCTGACCCATATTCTTACCTAGTATCTTGTGTTCCAATCCACCATGACCCTGATTACTTAGAGATAATACATATAATGAATGAATAAATTTATACACAAAGAAGACACAACTTTAAGCAGTCCAGAACACTGCCAGTAAATTACTGCTTTACTGGCCATAAATAGTCTTTGAAGTACAGTAAATAGATGTGCAATTAAGTTAAAAAAAGACATATGTGTGTGTACACACACACACACACACACACACACACACACACACACATAAATATTCATATATATATATATGTATGTATGATATTTCTGAGTGTGTAAGTTTATTGTACATTTCAAGTATTGTGTCTTGTCTTAAGTCTTTCCTTTGGAGATTAAAAGAGTATTCTCTAATCTACTCTGTTCTTCTAGCTGTTTTGACATATAATGTGTTCTATTGCACAGGTGCTTGAATTGTTTATTTCCTGATTAGGGCTGTGGTAGCTCCAGAGCATGTCAGGATGGTAGGAGTGGGAGGTGGGAATACACCTAGAAGAGACATTAGTCTATCTCCGGGCATCATGCACACATGATAACACACACATTTACACATAACAGCAATGTAAAGTAGCCAATCCAGGTTTTATCTAAATAGGAGGAAACTAGAAAACTCAAACAAACAGCAAAAATACGGCATAATTTGTACGCATGTTGCTTGATCATAAATGCCAAGCATGAATAAAATGTTATTAAATCATCAAGTAAAAAAATCATGCCATTAATTAGTCACTAAAGTACATTCCCTAAACACCTGCTTTTGCTATGAATGCCTTCAAGAATGTATTATTACAGAGTGGATGTGCCAGCAGTGCCTGTACAGTACATCTTGTGTGACTGACTATGATAGGTTGATAAAAGAAAAGGAAGCATTAATATTGCATGTGCTCTGTTAATCAACAGATGGCACTCATACTCAGAAAAAGGATCACAGCCATGCAGAACAAGCTTGGCTAACAATTTATATTTCACATCCGACATTTGATGTGTATATCTGTGGTGGAAGATGGTATTAAAAAAGATCTACTTACACACATTGACAATATCTGAAATGAGAATGAACTGGTTAAAGTTTAAAAATAATTACAAGTCATTACATATAACACTAGAAAATAGAATAAATGATGAAGGCGTGAAAATTCATGAACTGATAACTGCCAGTTCAGCAGTCAGAGATTTAAAGTTCACTGACAGACAGTGTGACATCTGGATCAGAGAACATCTCGGTATTCAGCAGCTCCTCCTGTCAAAATCATTTCCAGGAATGAATTTGTTATAAATGTCACCTATCGGTCTTCTCAATATTAAATGGAATTAAATCAATAGTCAAAGTCATTTGCTGTGGCCAGGGAATCAGCTCTGTGTAATGGAGATGACAAAGACAAGGACGCATTTGTCATTTACTTGTCATGTTCATGACTGGAGATGATTAAGCAGCTCAGGTGACATTCAAATCTGTGGCAAACCCTGATCTTGGGTTTTCAAGGCTATCTCTAAATTTATACCTCTATGTGACTGGCCACATCAAGGTGGAATATCACTGCCCCAGTGAAGTAAAAAGACATCAGAAAGACCATAAATCTATTAAAGACATTAGAAACGGATGCGCACAGCATAAATGTGCCATAAATCATATATCTTGCTCAGCCAAACTACTGTAGACTATAGTAAACCATAAATGTTACTCTGGATTATTCATTTATTCATTCATTCATTCATTCATTCATTCATTTTATCCAAACTTCTCGGGTCACGGGGAGCCTGTGCCTATCTCAGGCGTCATTGGGCATCAAGGCAGGATACACCCTGGATGGAGTGCCAACCCATCGCAGGGCACACACACACTCTCATTCACTAACACAATCACATACTACGGACAATTTTCCAGAGATGTCAATCAACCTACCATGCATGTCCTTTGACTGGGAGAGGAAACCGGAGTACCCGGAGGAAACCCCCAAGGCACGGGGTGAACATGCAAACTCCACACACACAAGGCGGAGGCGGGAATCGAACCCCAAACCCTGGAGGTGTGAGGCAAACGTGCTAACCACTAAGCCACCGTGCCCCCCTACTCTGGATTAAAAGAGAGAAATATATGCATTGATTGCAAAATAATCATAACTTCATTATGTTACATAGTTAGTTGATAGATATAAATGTAGCCATTATGCACTATTTTATACAGAACACCTGTATACTAACTGCATTTACCCAACCAGCCAAACATGTGGCATGGAAATGTGATTTCAGTAAGTTTGGATGGAGCATGGTTATTTGGGCCTGATACAGAAACTCTTTATCTTCTGGAGTATTATTTCACTCAGCAGTCTCTTATACAGAATGGTTTCAAAAACAAACAAATAAAAGAGCATCTAGTGAGCATCAGTTCTTTGGGTAGAATTGCCTTGTTGATAAAAGAGGAATATGTCCAGATCAGTTTGAGCTTACAGGAACACCACAGTAATTCAAACAATCACACTTTACATCCATGCTGAGCTAAAAGGAGCTTAAAACACACAAACCTTTAAGCATGTGAGCTGCATGCTGACGACTACATTGAGCTCAACTTACGTAAGACAAGAACAGGAATCTGAGGCTCAATGCAATTAGACAGGAAGGCTGGACAACATTTTTTCTCCAGTCTCAAACTCTTCCTTTTTGATGAGTTTAAAAAGTAGAGTATTTATTTTCAACTGGCAACTGGTGAGCCTGCAGTCACACAAGTTGACCCCTATGTCTTCAAACTGGAGGTACACAGAGCCAGATCAATACAAATACAGTGGTGAATGAGCAGGGGAAAAAGCTCCTGTGGTAAAAGCAAGCCGGTAACCTTCTCACTGCATTAAGTGATACACACTCATATCACTATCATGACTTGCTTTAGCCAAAAACACACTATAGTGTCTAATTACCTCAGTATAGTCCAGATCCTTATGGAGGCTAAGCTTTTTAAAGCAAGAAAATAAAATGGAGAGTGAAGTAACAAATGGGATGTTAATGTAACAGGTAGTAAAACTAATGTAGGCCATGAAAAAGAAACAGCTGTGCAGAAGAATATGGTGAAGTGAAATTCTAATTATACCATATTAACATATTAAATGTATGAATAAATAATTCCAACAAAATGTTCAGAGATGTTCACACCGACTACAGACAACTATTTTTAATGGCTTTAATAAAAACTCACCAAGTTAGACAGTTGTCAATGGAACTTTAATCATTCTTGAAAACATATTTTATATGTATTTTTACAGTTTGTGTTTAAAATTAGATGGACAGCACATTATAAAATGATTTAATATAATAAATTGATTTGCAAAAAATCTACCATAACACATATGTATTGTGTATTGTGTATTACATTAAAAATGTGTGTGTAAACAGAAGAATTTAGAGACTCATCTGTCCATTAGAAAACAAATGAATGAATAATACTCAACATTTCAGTAACTGTAGTAAAGTATAATTTTACTGTGTACAGTAACAAGTATAATAGCTGTAGTCACTTTTTAAATGCGGTTTAAGAACCTGGCCATTTTATATACTTTCTCTTAAAAATTCTAATTATATACACCTTTTTTCAACTTTTTTGATGAATTTAGCCAAACTAAAAATGCTAAGAATACTCTGTGAAAATTAAACAAAAACTGAGGCTAGGCTCAAAATATTCAGAGCTTAATGGCCCTGATTAAGATAAATAGAATGAAAGCACTGAAAAGTGAAAAAACAATTAAAAAGATGGATTTTTTTTATTAACTGACTGTGTTAGGCATTTATGATGAATTTATTAGTTTTTTTCACATCCAGGTTGAAATTTCATTAACATTCAGTCTCAGATACTGCATGAGTCACAAGTCCAGTTTAAGGTGCAAATTAATATCCAGATCTTCTCTGATACTAGTACAGACAATGACAGGTTATTTGACTTATTTCAAAGTATTTCAAAGTTCAATTCACGTGATCAGTCATACAGACTAAAACTAAAAGAGCAATAATAAAAAGTAAATGAATATATATTAAAGAACATTGAGTAGAATCAATTGAACGTGGCTTGTTTAAAATGGGTCATCATTAGAGGTAGTGTTTTCAGTAAGGAAAGTCCCAATAAAGCAAAACAAAAAACTTCAGGTAAATTTGATTTATGATGAACCAATAGCTAAAATCAACATAAAAAAATATTTAAAAAAGTTAAAACAAAACAAACAGCAACTGATCTGTGAGAAACTACAAGACTTGAATGGACATACAATATAGCCTGAAAAATTAGAAACATTCAGAAAGGCACAAAGCATAAAAGAAAGGTGTTACTATCACGATAATCACAATGGCTATAAAGCTGGATAGTATAAATGTCAGTGTGAAAACATGATGCCTGCAGTTTTATGAAAAACAAAAATGAAACAGCATTGTATCTGGTAATAAGTCTTAATAGCGTATTCTGTCTGACTTTGGAGCAGAGCAATAGCTTTCTCTGCTGCATCTTAGCTTTAGTCATCAATGCTTGGCAAACAGATCAAGCAATAAATATCTTCAATTTTTAAACAAGTGTAGTGTGGGCATAAAGGAAGAAATATAAAAAAAAACAACAAATTATCAGGACTACTTCAGTGTACAAGAACTCTGCTGCTGTCCAATTCAGAGCACATGCATGTGTAGTTTATATCATCTTTTTTCATTTTTAATGAACTTGGTTACAGCTAATAATTCATTAGATTTATTCAAATTTTTTTCTTTTTTTTTTTTGTAATGAATTTATAAATGTCTGGCCACAATCCCTACTTCTACCCCTTTGGCATTAACATAGCTGATACCACTTAACAACTGATACTACCATCAAACCTATTTTGCCTTACTGTATACAGGTCCCATATAACTCTCATGTACAATTGTATATATTCTTGCTCACCTTTAACTTTGATTTAAATTTTTACTTTTATTTGTAAAATATCTGTACTTACAGCTCCTGAACTGTACTATAATTGTGCAGTTATTATTTAACTCAGTTTCACCACTGTTTTACTCTTGCTGATGGGAAGACAGACATACAAGCATTTTACTACATGTATTGAATAATACTGTGTATGGTTGTGTGTATGGCAAATAAAATTAAAATTAGAATTTTAATCTGCAAATGTTAGATGGCACAATATCGGGGGCATATAGCATAAGATCTCACACAAAGATGCTTTTAAGATTTTAAGCTTTAAACAGAACTGAGCTGGGCAATTATTTTATTGTTAATACAGTGCTGAAGTGCAAGGCTAACAACTGTAACTACAGCATCACAAATACTGACTAAACTGGGTCTAACAAAAGCTAAATCAATGACTAATTACAATATCATTGAACACCAGGAGCGATTTAGTACTCGCACACAAGCCTTGCACACGAATTGCTGCTATTACTTTGAGTAATGCAATGCAATTAAAAGGCCCTAACAGAATGGCTTTAAAGCTACAATACAAGAAAACATATCAGTATCAACCTACTCAACCTAATATTTTTATGGACATCAATGAAACACATGAATAGATGAAAAATGACCAAGCAGGAGTCAGTGTGTTTCAAACCAATAAGCAAATAATGCACTTGTCTGTTATGAGAAACATGAAAGTATTCCAAAGCCAAAGCTAGTCAGTCAATACTCAGAATGTACTCTTCGAAGAACTAAAAAAAAACCTGCATAGCTGCATCTTCCTGCTTTTTTGTTATATCTAAAAACATTCGCTACATTCTCAAATGAACTGCTCTGCTATTAAAATGGGTCTGACTTCTGGATGGAATTGTTAAATTTTATTTCAGAGGAAAAGATGCCTGTGTGTTGAGCATCTAATAGAACAGACAATTAATTTCTCTTTTACGATAAGACAAAAAATGAAGTTTAGATTTCCGTTTACTGTAATTTGGAGCAATGTCAATTATTACAGTAATTCTGTGTGAGGAACCTTAAACCAGCCATATTCATATGACTGGGTTTTCAACGCTACCTCTAAATTTATACCTCTATGTGACTGGCCATGTCAAGATTATTGTCTTTCAAATGCACTTTTAAGTGGGATTTTAATCCTAGCCATCTGTGTCTACCATCATTATGACGAACATTTTAAGACGTGTATTTTATTCCTACTGTATTTGTTTCTGGTTTTTGTGTGGTTGTGATACTGAAATGCCTAAAAGGTGCGAGTGCACAGTTTGTGGTGAAGCTGCGGTAACCTAAATGATCAGCATTGTATACTGTTAATAATTTTTTTTTTTTATAATTTAGCAGTAAAGTTTTTCCATAAGTATATTACTTTATATGTGTAGTTATTAAGCGAGGTGTCAAAACAAAATGTGATTTTACGATGCTAGCTTAACGACTCGTGTAGTTTCCAGAAATATATATTTGCTCACGTGAAAGCTTTTATGTCCTTTATCTTACAACCAGTAAGGTTCCAATATGTGAAATGAAAAATGCTCCCAGTATGTTTGTCTGGATATGAAAACGGTAGAGGATTAAACACGGCCAAATATTCAGAGATTATAAATTTATCATGAAGAACCACAATAATACGATAGCAAAAATATAATGAATTACTGTTCATGTTCATTCATTGTGTTGCATTTAGAACATGTTCCAGGACTGTATATAGAGTCTAAACAGAGAAGACATAATAAATAGCCTTGAAGATTTATTACAATACACTGCAGCAGATTCCATTTTCATACGGTTATGCTGATCTAAATTTAAATCTTGAAGAACATGCTTCAGGAAAAGTACTCGGCTCCCTGCTGCTGTTTTAGCAGGATTAGAGAGCAAAGGTTTTTGTTTGCAGATTAAATCAAAGGCAGGAATAAAGGATGGAAGAATTTAAAAACACAAAATGTTTGGCTTCTCTACAGTTATTAAAGTCCTGCTATGGACCTTTGAGGCACAGAGACATAACAATAGCTTTAAAAAAATAACAAGTACAGTAAATATTTTCTGCCCCTAGGTATGTTTAGTCTGATAAGTCAATACAAGGGCAAATGTATTGTCTTTAGCCAAAAATAAAACGTATTTAATTCTTGCTCACTAAATTTAATGAGCACTGTGTTTCAGCAAGAGAAATACAAGATCTACCTTGCTGTTTATCTTTAAAGGCTTTTAGGTAAAGAAAAAAGCTTTTTAAATCTTTACTGTCTTTAAGTCTACAGTTCCAGTCATATGAACTCAGTTCTAATAATTCAGTGATTTATACTGCAGTAAAACTACCAAATTTTTAGAGCTGCTACTAAAAACAAATTAACTTGTCTTTTCGGTATGTTAGCAAAGACAAAACAATGTTTTCACTCAACTGTCTTCTTTTTGAAAACCCACAATTAACAAAAGAGCTTCCGCATGGCAAAGATACAGCTAACACATTACGACATGAAAGCCAAGAAAGAAAGACGGAGGGCCCTGAAGCGCTCTCGTGTTGTCACACACACAGTGCGTAACTCATAAATCACCTGCCGTAGCACCTTTCCAGAATAAAGCGTCACAACGCGGATGAAAGGAAAAAGGCCTTTGTTTACATTCATCAGCTACTGCACAATTTCTCAAGAGACAGTCTCAGGATACATACTGAATTGTGTTCAAAAGTTGCACCTCATAAGTGCAGTGAGACTCTTTCTTTCATCTGCACATGCAATTTCATCATTGTGATATCAGATGACTGCTATATAAAAGCTCAGGATAAACAATGTAACAAGGTGTATTTAGTGGACATAAGTGGCAGTTTTATTGTACACCCTCTCAGATGATCACTGTGGACAGTTACATGGTATATGGTGTGGCGCTTTCTGGATGTTTGCCAGCTCTGTGTTAAATTGAGTGCGACTTGAGCTTTCGTCTGGAATCCCTAGAGTGGTCAGTCCAATCTCAGCATGACCGTCAAACCCTCACAGCCTAATAATTGTCTCACGACTGATAAACCCTCTCAAAAAAACTCCTTCAAATCTTTGAAGAGTCTGAGTTCTGCAGCTGGAGTTAGCTTAAGCTGTTGGGACTGAGCGTGAACATTTAGACATTTATGAATTTAAAATCTAGGTTATGTTCCAATGAAGCTGGAAGGTTATTCACTGATAAAACAGATAGGATATAAATACACACAAAGCCCTATCTCAACTCACCCAGGATTTTGTTCTTTCAAATTATTCTCTCCAACTAAATGTCTGAATATTAAATTAGTTTTTAATGCAAACCTACTCAACATTCCACTCAGCTGTTACATATTAATTATGAAGCACATTATTCTGCAACATCTACAAATTAATAGGAATGTTATGTGAGGAATTTAAGGAGTTTAAGAATTTTAGCTTACAAACGCATTCACTGTTAGATCAGGAAAGATGAAATGCCAACTATTATCTCCTTTCAGCACTTTATTTCGAGGTCGCCTGTGAGGCCCTGGCCAAAAATAAGCAGCGTATAAGAAAGAAACATATCCCTAGAGTAAAGACTGTAGAAATGGTTCTTGCAAATCAGGATAGCTGGTATTCTTAAAGTATCATGAAATCAATCACATATTTGAAGACAAAACACATCTTGCCTTTTGAAATCAACAGATCAAGGTGTTTTATTTCAAAAGACAATAATGGCCAATTCATGAATCTGAACTAGCCTTGATCAGATCCAGCTATGAGAAACTTAAATCTTGTTACTACAGCATTTTTTCAATCATTTGAGTTAAATATAATTTCAGGCCACATAGTTACTACATTGAAAGAATTAGTGACCACCTAATCTCCGTAAAACACAACCCAATATAACACTGTTACTGAAATCCCTGGCAGGCATACTTTTAATTAAAAAGAAAAAAAAAACACTGCAAATACCAAAACCATAAATTTTGTATCACCGTGCATCATTAGCTGACTACATTTGTGGATTCTTACAAGGTAAGCTTAATATTGAGCTTTGAATCATTTTTCTGAACAACTCTCCAGCTAGCATGGCTAGCAAAAAAATCCACTAATCTTACATTAATGCAATGCACAAAATGTTTTATTTCACAATTTCTGTATTACAATTTTATTATTTTGTTTTATTTTTTAAATTGGTACTACTTATTTAACTTATATTTACTGATGACTAATTTAAACTGTTTAACAGTAAAATATTATTTAGAAACAATATTAAATTCATTATATAACTATCATATTTAGAAAATTATCTATTTGTGTGTTGGTGTATGTTTTCTCACGACTCTGGTATTTAAATTGGTAACATTATATTACCCCAATTGTGTGAATTCATATGTGTATCACAGGTGAGAAAAAAGGTCTAGATCCACCTCAATTCTGATCAGGATATAGGGACTAATGTAGATGCATGAATAGGAAATAAGATAAAATCAGCTACTTGTTACTGTGAGTCACAATGGATACTAATAAAAACATGTCTTGTAACAATATCATTATATCAATAGCATGTTGACATTGCATACTTTCATAGTAACTCCCCATGACAGTTTATATGACAATCATATTGCTCAAATTAAGGTGAAAGTATAATAAGGTGAAAGACACCATCCAAAAAATAGCCTCCAAAAAAGGGTAAAAAGTAATCGTTTACAACTGACAAGAATATTAAAAAACTTCTACCTGTTTTATTTTGAAACTACAAAAAAAACAAAAAAAAAAACAAAGCTCTTTTAAGACATTTTACTCTGCATCATCAATTAATCACTTCATCAACCTATAATACTGTTAGTAAGGTCATCTCACACTTCTTATACACAATAAGACTCAACCTTAAGCTTATAAAAGAAAAGAAGCAGGTAAAATAACACAACATGCCCAAAGACACACTGAGTGCCAACTGCCCTTAAGAAGAACATCTACAATCAAACAAAACCTTGTGAAAAACTGTAAAATGCAGAACTTCTTGGCTAAATTTCAAACAACGTTGCCTGCAAACTTCCTTAAAATCCATCAACCTTTGAAACACACGCCAACTGACATGCAAGTAACAAAAACTGACACTTTGAAAAATAGACACTTTGAGAAAGCAACTCTGGCAGATTTAAAAAGTAAGCCCCACTTGCCACCCAACCTTCCATACAAACACACATACACACGCACACACACATTCATATCCCACCCGGCATTAATCTCGTGCCAAAGTGGCGCATTGCACAATACCCTTGATCCTGCGTCTGATGACCCCCATCCGGCACTTTAGCGAAACGGAAAACATATCCACCTCTTCACACCTCCTCCTCTCCTCAGCAGCTCATCCTTGGAGGAGGCAAAAAAAAGACAGAAAGAAAACCAAGAGGGGAGGAGGGGGAATAGCTCCGGAGTGCTCGGGAACAAGTCACATGGCTCTATGAGGAGCGCAAATGCGTGAACGAGTGCCCACTTTGACTACAGCTGAACTACACATCAACAAAAGTCTCCATCCCAGTGTTGAAAGTTGCATAAAGGAGGAGAGAGGCAGAACTGAACCAAGAACACCGAGTTGAAATCTTTTGCTTAAGGAGAGATTAGCATCTGAGTCTGAGTGCTACTCATCAATTCTTTCGATCAGCATCAAGATGCTAATCAATATTTATGAAGCTTCATCGCTTAAAGGCTGCTGTTGATGAGCTCTCACTCCTTCTCACTCCCTCCCTTTCGCCCTCTCTCTCTCTCTCTCTCTCTCTCTCTCTCATTCACACTGCAGCATTTAAATGCAACTCCGAATTCCACCTAACTCCCATACTGGAGGACCAGCTGCTAGGAGACAGTGTTATTAATGACAGAGAGGCTCTTCGGATTCTCTGTTTTATTACAGTACCATTTAAGGGAGATCACAATTCTCAGTCCACATAACTCTTGCTGAATGTACACACACCAGGGATCTGATTTCATAGTAAGCCAGAATCTAAAAACAGGTAGACCAACATTATCCAGACTTATGGGATGTGTAGAATTTGTTGGATTTCATATGAACGCATATCACTTGTACAACTCAACCTGTCATCTTAACTATACCTTTGGACAAATTACTGTGAATTTGTAATCCATAGATCCTAAGAGCACCACAAACACATCATTAGGCAAAATACTCTTTGAGTTCAAAGACACAACCGAGTAGGATCAACACAGGAACATTTAAATGAATATAATTATGAACCTGAATCTGAAACTCTTCTTGATTAATCAGATTATATTCAAAATTCCTCCAGGTAACTCAAAACAATTTGAGTATGAACAAGTATGGTTGAATATTTCATTCAGTTAATATACTTCAGTATGATTTATTTGAATGTACTGTATTTGCCTTAGTTCATCCATGTTGTGTTCAATAAATAATCACAAATAATGGTGAGTCTAAGTGCCTTTTTACACCTGGTCACTTCATGTGTTTTCTCTGATCAGATAAAACTGTTCCATTTACATTAGGCCATATAAACGGATGTCAATGCGGTCTTTCTACTCCCGCCCAAAATGCAAATATATTTTACCTCATTTCCGGGGTAATTGAAATGGAACACATTTTGGTGTATGCGGTTTTCAGAATGCAATCAAAAAGAAGACTAAAAAACTTGTTACGACGGTTATGCTACAAAAAAACAGCATTTACTGTTTGTTTCTGGTGCGATGCACGACTCGTGAGTCACTTGCAAGTGACATACTTCCGTTTGGGAGGAGTATAGCACTGACGTATGACACATTCATTTACACCTGTCCAGTTTCATCTGAAATGCGTCCCAGACCACCTCCTGAAGTGGTTTGAACGATCAGATTTATATCCGTCTCGAAACCGTTTCGGAGGGCATTTACACCTGGTCTTTTTACGATCGGATAGCTATCGGATCACAGAAAACGCATGAAGTGACCAGGTATAAAAAGCCCCTAAATTGATAAATGTGAATGATTGTGTGAATGTGTAGCGAGTCTAATACCATAGTCTAATTAGTCTGTCTAATTTCACATGATGGATATCCATCCAGGTAGAATCTATGAAGCATCCAGGGATGATCCAATATCAATATAAGTGTTCAGTGTAGTACACGAATGTAAATAAACATGTAGAATTATTCTTACAGATCTTCTATTTGTAAAATGTCTTACTACAACCTCTAAAACCGTACCCTATAAAGAATAGCAACTTTACAAACTAAGAGAAGACTGGATGTTTGTTCAGTCATGCAGGTGCGTACGAATGGATAAAGGATGTCTCCAGTCCTTTCCAGTGGCTAGACACCTCAACAGTGATGGACAGAACATGACATCTCTGTTTGCTCTGCAGTTTGTTGTTATGGAAGCAACGAGGTAAAGAACTCCAAGGAAAATAAGCTCATCTACACACTTGAAAGTTAAAACCCTATTTGAATGAATGCTACATTGCATACAAATGTGCAGCTTGTGATTAAATGATCTTATACTTCTGGGGATTTATATAAAAATACAGGATTAAGTTTGCAGCCGTAATCAGACAGCCCTGTGTAAGGTTGCCTTTACTGTATATGCAAATATGAATGTTACATGTAAATGTAAATCATCAGCTATGACAGATATAAAAAAGGGAATCTCTTTAAGGATTTATTCTTCAGTCATGATTGAATAATCACAAGACACCATGAAAATCTGTCAAGACAACTAAGCGGTCTGGACCTATAACAGAACATTACTGCTAACTTATTCCAACCTGGTAAAACCTTGAGGCTATGAGGTACGAAATCCTTTAAACTCTATCTGTAATCCTGTAGTAATGTATAAATGCCTCACTATAGGATAATGATGATTGCATGCTTTAAATAATCTCTGCATTATGTTCCACATAAATAAATCCACACACATCTAATTGGTGATGTTAGGTAAAGCAGATATGTAGTCGTTTATGTAAGCAGAAATAAATGCACATCTAAAAAATAGATCTATTATCTAAATAGATCTATGTTCATTTCATTTAATTCATAAGTACAAAGAATTCAAAAATATCAGTTTCATTTAATGATTTGATGAAGAGAGAGCATAATTAAAAACGAATAGATTCACATGAAAAAGAAATATTCTTATGTGCTAAAATAAAAGTCATTTTATCATAACTTTTTATTTCAACGTCATTTTAATTGTCGTTTTATCTATCTTCAGATTAAAACTTCATGGAGTTTTTATGTACAATTATAATTGCCCTCTCATGCAATATTGGTGAGACACCAAAGCAGTTTGCTGACTTTAGAGGAGCAATGTTATAAAAGCTGACAGAGAATTTCAGTGCAACTTCATTACTCTGATTAATCTCTGACCCGCAGTTATGCAGATATTAAACTATTCACTAGAGAGGGAGATGCTATAGAGGCACACTTTAGGGAATTTCTTTACATTTATTTTCCAGACACCTTTATCTGTAGTAACTGATACATGAGCCGCATTACAGTCTAAGCACAGATTTCAGGGTTTACGATCTTTATGAAATGTCTAGTAGTGGTGTTCTGACAATCCATGGATTTGAGTTTATGACTTTCCGGTCACTAGGTCTGAACTGGCGCGGCCGTGTTCTTTAATACCTGTGACATTTTTGACAATGAGAACATTATCGTTAATGCTGGTAGTAAAAAGGCACAGTTCCTATGGTGTCTGTCATATGTAGGTGATGTCTAGTTAAGGTTATTAATTAACAATTAAAATATTCTAATGAAATTAAGACACACCCATTAATTACTTTCACAAACAATGCAGACCATACTGTTGTACAGCTTAATAATAAAGCAACATACAAGTTATTCATCTAACGTGCTGTAGAAGAGGCATCCTAACATAATAACATATACTTTATATGCAAGACAAATGACATGAAAATATACAAATCATTGATATCAACACTATAGAGTTTGCAGTCATGTGAGAAGCAATAAAGTAATGCTGAAGAGTAGGAAAAGTCACTAGCTAATATTAACTCTATGCTTGTAACTCTTGCTGTGATAAATGTACAATGCAACCCAGGACCAATACTGTGGAAAAATTGACCTTATCATTTCAAATATTTTAGGTTCGTAAACAAAGATTGAAATAAAGTCCTGATTTTTCTCAAAATGCAAAGGAAAAAAATCCATCCATCCATCCATCCATTTTCTACCGCTTATCCGGGGCCGGGTCGCGGGGGCAGCAGTCTAAGCAGGGACACCCAGACTTCCCTCTCCCCAGACACTTCCTCCAGCTCTTCCGGGGGAATACAGAGGCGTTCCCAGGCCAGCCGAGAGACATAGTCCCTCCAGCGTGTCCTAGGTCTTCCCCGTTAGGAAAAAAAATTATGCATGAAATTTTTAAAGCAGCTTGACATTTTCACTGCTAATGTGTTGGATAAAGAAGAGATGCATTAAAACAGCTTCAGCCAAAAAAAAAAAACCTGAAGATTATTCTCGGTTAATAATCACCATGTTTAACATCCAAAGAAGACAGAAACGAAGCAACTGCTGTGTTTAAACCATAAGGAGAAAACAGAAAAAAGAAAAAAAAATCCTGTAATGTAGTTTACAACAAAATTCATAATCCTAGTATTATTCCCCCCCCTTTTCACATAACAACAATTTGTCTTCAAATGTCAGCTTGAAAAACTTCTCCTGAGGCCTACAGCGTTTTTTCATGAAGAGACATGAAGAGTCTTATTCATATTTGATATTTGTCACATACGAATGTAATATTGAGTTTGTTTTATGGAATCTGGCCTCTGCCTTGTGCTCTTTCAAATCATATCTACTGTAGCTGGAATTGAATGTGGTAGAAGAAAAACATCAGTCCTTAAAGCAGTTAGATAAAAGCTACCCTTACCTCATTTATAATGAATAGTAACTACGATGAGTTAGATGGATACTGTTTAATTTTGTATGATTAAATATGAAAGGCTACAACCTTTAAACTGAACCTCACTCAACATTTCATAATGTTTCAGGTTGTCTTATACATATTATTACATACTATACAATATTCTGGAAAATTTATTAGACAGTTTGACAATGATAATGTTTGGACAGTTGGACAATGATCTCCATTTTGTTGTTTACAGCTGAGTGAAAAAGTTTGTACACCCCATGTTTACACATATCAGTATGGTGTAATAATGGTTAAATCGTGATAAGTAACTCCTTTAAAAATAACTGACTTTCAGATCCTCTTAACCTCTTAGTTATGCCTAAATTTCATCCTAACATCTGTTCTTACACTTTCACACTAGATTGGGTGTCTTGTTGCATTTTCTTTTTATTCTGTCCATTTCTAAATTATTCTAATTTCTTAATTTTCTTTATTTCAAGCTTTGTGCCAAACTGCAGGTCGGAGTTTCATGAATATAACATCAATACCAGAATAAAAACACCAGATATGAGAGTCCATAAGACATGACATTCATTGAACTTTTTTAACATTTTTTTTTTTATATTTAATTGCAATAAGCTCTGACTTAATTCATTATCTTTCACCGACGCATCTGCATGATTAATTCTATGTGTTTTATTTCTGATCCTTATTGTAACTGGTGTTCATATGCATTTACAGTAAATCTTAACCCTAAGTATCTTCAAAGATTCGGTGACTTTGTGTTACAGCGGATGGAACAGAAAGTATTGAGTGAATCAAACAACCAAAAATGAAGAAGCTGTTAGACTGTATATTCAGCGATTGATAAAGAAAGCCGAGAAACAAATAGAAAGAAAACGCCGTCACTGCTACTAAAATTATATTTAGATGAAAAATATACGTTTGAAAGACAGGACAGAAAAAATGTGTCTGAATTTCTTCGAAACAAAATCTAATATACAAAATGAAAAGCTTTGCATTTGCTGTCTTTGCCAACTAATACTAAAGGCATGGAAAGAGAATGCCTCAAAATGCAACGTTGCCACCCACTCTAAACACAAGTGCTAAAAATCTAGGCCAGCCGGGGAACAACACACAAACCACAAATCCTCTTAATTTATTCCATGCAATATAATAAAATAAGTGACTAGAAAATTAATCAGGTTCTAATAAAAGACAGGATTTTCTGCCTTTGAATACCTCACTTCCTCTGTCTATTTCTTTCATCAAGCTGTATTTTTTTGCAGTGATGACTAACACATGAAATGAAGCAGTGAAACATCGACTTTCTAAATCTACTGTGAAATGTGTGAAAAATCTCTCACATCAGCTTAGAAATAAACATGACCTGTGAACCAGAGCTACACCAAAAAAAAAAAAAAACATACTCTATGATTGTGAGAGGAAAGAATCAGGGTGAAGCTGTGCCTCAGTGCAGCCTGTGATCTGCAGTCACAGTTAATGGAAAGAGCGTGCTGTGGAGTGATAGGTCCAAGGTGAACTTTACACACTCATTCCCAGGAACTCAGTGATCTATAATGTGCAGGACATAAACCAAATTATAGGTGAAGCAGGGGGAGTCTATTAGGTTTAGTCATTGACCTTAGATCAATCTTGGGATCTTTTTTAATATTTGTGTAGAGCATTATGCCCATGTATTATGAACGAAGTATGTAAGATGTATTATGACGTTAATATACAAATGTGTCAAAAACCAACCCATAACTTCATATGTTATGAACATGTAATAAAACTGCAGAGATTTCTGATTATTTTAAGACACTATTTTAAGACACTAACATTCTCATTATTTAAACTTAGTAAAGTATCTTTTTTATTGGTCAACTAGTCATTTTGGAGATGCTTTGACCCAGTTGTCTGACCATCGCAAATTGGCCTTGGTGAAAGATCATGACGCTTGCCCAATTTTCATGCTTCCAACAAACGAGGTTCAAGAACTGACTGTACTAGAAGTGTTATAGTAAATGCAACTTAGTAATCAGAGAATAGAAAAACTTCTCATAAAAATTCCATTTAACCAAACTTTTTAAAAGCCCAACAAATAAAAACAACAGAGCACACCATGACACTCTGGAGGGAGTTGTTTGAGCTGCTCATACAAATTCCTAAAGTTATTTGTATTTGCAAACCGACTCAAATGAAACAAATTCTACAGAAGGCTTCTGTAAGACATTCCTTTTAGAAAATGCACTCACTGTAGTTGACGAAAGTGTCCGGTGGGATTCAACTCCTATATTTCAGTTTTATGAATAATGTGTAGCTGAACTGTTAAAGTAAACAATGAAACAAGATCTGCAATGGAAAAAAGCTTATTGATAGTCATCTACTGACCTCCACTGAGCAAGTAGCGAAGCAGAAAATGAATACATGTTTATTTCTGATAATGAGGCCTAATAGCAAAGTTATTATTATATATTTGGTTATTAGTAAAAAAGAAAGATAAAAATATTCCTAAATACAGTATCGTAAACAGTTGTAAGCAATGCGGGTTGAAGGTTACTTTTTGGTCTACTGAGAATAAAAATAAGTTTAATATGGTTAATGTTGGCTTGGCGACTGAGAAAAAAAAAAAAACATGAAATTCAGTAAAGCATTAAAAGCAAATGTATTATTTAGGAATGTATTATAAAAGACCATGGAGTATAATGTAGATTTGCATGAAAATGAGAATTTGATTTAACACTATGTGTAGAACATGTTGATTTCATTAAATTACATTTTTCATATCTGGCAAACATCAGCAATATTATTTTACATTACTTTCTCTGAGACACCGCACAGGAAGTCTGTAAGTTGGCAGGGTTTGCAGGTGGAGATCAATAGTAGGTGAAATCTATACAATTTGTGGTGTGTGGAAAGAGTGTGTACAGTGGCCGTGTGAAGATCTGAGGCTTTCCATAAGATGCACTCATATATTTTTAGCTCTGGATCATGCAGCTTAAATATGAGCTGTCAACTATGATAAGATTCTGCTAAGACTTCACTAAGACTTCACTAAGACTTCACTTTTATTGGCTGACTCGCATATACTTTACTATACTGTATGTCTTATTAAAAGTTGAACTTGTCTAATAGATGATAGGAAAAAAGTACAGAAAAATATACAATACAATACACACAGACATGAGTAAAAGTACTGCTACTGTACTGATAATTCGGTCAAGTGAAAGTAAATGTAGATTAGATGTAGTCATCTGGTGAAAATATTGAGTAATTAATTTAACAATAAATTTTGTGTGCCATGCTGAAGCAAACACCACATCCATTATCAACATTATATAAAGAAAGGTA
Organism: Tachysurus fulvidraco; assembly: GCF_022655615.1. Classification (NCBI taxonomy): domain Eukaryota; kingdom Metazoa; phylum Chordata; class Actinopteri; order Siluriformes; family Bagridae; genus Tachysurus; species Tachysurus fulvidraco. The sequence continues at coordinate 7,257,458 of NC_062519.1, read as the reverse complement.
ATGCTAGCTGACTAGATAAAATAGCCAGAAATATTCAAGATTCAGTAACTAGCATGATTCAAGCTAATGTTTTAGCTACCATCACCCTTAAGGTTACCTGCAGGTTTGGGTTGTCAAACTGTGTCAAGGCCACAATGTTACTTCTGTGATCACTTGAAGGGATATAAGGCTTTTCCACCTGGGTCTGACTTGCTCACTAGAATTGAACAGATCAGTGATAGTCGTGAAAATCTTCAGGATCTTCCGCTCTGCCATCTCACCCGACCTGAAGTGGGAAACCTACACTGAATCTATTTTAAAAACAGTCTAGCTGAGGATGCACTGCGTTCACCAGTTAAGTTTCACCTGCCACAGGAGCTGCTGATCTACTACACTATCAATAAGTCTGTTCTGTGTACTTCAGTAACTGGTTTTCTCTAGCCACCAAATGAGACAAAAGAAGGCTCCAGCTAACTGTAAGGACTGCTGAGAGAATCATTGGTGCACTTCAACCACTCTTTAGGACTTTCATACCTGGACAGAAAGAAAATATACAGAAAGAAAAAAAAAATCACAGACCCCACACATCCATGTCCTGTTTGAACTCCTCTACTCTACATCAAAATGACTAGCCAAAAGAGCAGTTTTTCTGTTACTTCTTCCCCTCATTAACAGTAAATACAGATAGTAATCTTCTTTAAGGTACAAGTGTTGGGCCATAGTGCACTATATTACTATTACTTTGTAGCCCACACTTACTGGTCTTATTTTTGCACATACAGTACCTACTGGACATATGCAAGACCGTGCATTGTTTTATTGTGTTTTTTTTTTTTTTACTTTGCTCTACGTTTTAGCATCTTTCCTCTCATTTTCCTACTTTAATATATTTCTTTATTTTTTTCCCTTTTAGCCCAGATATATAGGCCTCTGCACTGGTTCTGCTTCAGATTCAGAATTTTGCAGGTTCACTGGCCTGATTCAGTTAATTAAACTGTGGTTTGCCATGTTGTGCTTTATTACTGGTGGCTATTGGTCAGCAGGTTATTCTTGATGTGACATTTCTTAACTTAAAGGCAGGGTCTCCGATTTTTGAAAGCCAATGTCGACATTTGAAATAACCAAAACAAACACACCCCTAACCCAAATGGGTCTCACCCCTGTATTGATAGCTCCGCCCACATATACATACGTAGCCCAGGCAAATAATGGAAAGAAATGTGTCTGTATCATAGCTGAAGGGAAGAACAATACGATTGCAGATAAACAAACAAGCAAAAATGACACAAGCATAATCATGCAAAGGACAAAGGCATATATTAGTTCTGTGTAACAAAGCAAAACCAACGTTACTCACCTATCGAGAAGGAAAAAAGCGCCTCGGCGTCTTAAGTAAAGTTGAATTTCCAGAATCAATAACTACTGAGCTAAACGCTGTTACTACACAAAACATTGTTGTAGCTGCCTCTCTGCATTACTACGATAGAAAAGAGGTGTTATTTGTGTAGTAACAGCGTTTAGCTCAGGAGTTATTGACTCTGGAAACTCCAATCTGTGAATATGCGGCCATCTTCCCGGTTCTTCAGTTCTCTCCAGCGCTGGAAAGCTGATCCTATATTAACACAGGTCCTACTTCTTGCCTTATCGTAAGCCTTTCTTCAATTTCTTTCTTTGTTTTTATCCTCCATGTCAATGTTAAAACCGCTTTCTGCTAATGTCACACATGTGCACTGAACACTCTCTCCGACACATATTGACAAGCCCCACCCCTTTCTGCTCATTGGCTACATGTTTGTTTTGAATTTTGTTTTTGGTTTTTTATTATTCGGCCCGAATCAGTTTTCTGAAGCATTTCTCAAAAATCTGAGACCCTGCCTTTAACCCTAATGACCTAATAGTCTCTGCAGTCTTTCAAATATTTTCACATGGAAGTATCCTTCTTATCTATCTCCATCTCATTGCTGTGTCTTCTTCTGCACATTTCTCTCTTCTCACACTGCAGTCAGACTCCACATCCACTGACGCAATGCCACGCAACAGCAATTAAACATCAAACTCTTGCCTGGATTCCCATTTCTCAGAAAATGATAAAATATTGATATCTTCCTTCGTTCGTTCTATAGAACCAACAACTAATCACCTTATTTCTCATCTTCTCTCCCGTTTATCCAAATGGCTTATTGAGTTTTACAGTCTAAACTTCAGAGCAGGGACAATGGGGTAAAAAAATGAATCTTGGTGCTTTAAGATGAGCATCAAGGTGCTCCGTCTTTTTAGCAATGCAGACCTTTGCCACAGGATGTAAATTTACACACAATAGAAATACAATACAAACTTTTCACATTTGGGACACATTTGTGATACATTTAAATCATGTAGCAGATGCCCTTATCCAGAGCGACTTACATTTTATTTAATTTTTATACAACTGAGAAATTGAGGGTTAAGGGCCTTGCACAGGGGCCCAGCAATGGCAGTTTGGTGGACATATGAATCAAACTCACAACCTTCCGATTGTTAGTCCAACACCTTAACCACTAGGCTACCACATCCCAAGGGAATTTAATAACTGACTTATTTTTTAAAGCAAATCATTTAAATGTACCATTTTAATTTAATGGATAAGAGGATAGTACTTTCAAAGTGACATGAGTCAATATATTATTGCTGTTCAGAATATTGTTATAAGGACATGCAAGTGCAGGGTAAACTTCACTAACAAAAGTAAAAAATTAAACAGTTACTCAAATAAGACACAGGCAAAGCTTTAGTGACAGTGACAAAAACAATGATGTGAAAAAGGACAAAAACATCACAAAAGTAAAAATACTCAAAAGTAACATAAAAGGCAAGTGTCAATCAGGAACACAACAGGAGTATCAGTAGAAATCTAGGTCAAAAATCAGATAACACCACAGAAAATTCACAGCTTAGTCATGTCACAATTCAGAGAAACAGAGCATGTTGAAACTGATAACAAAATGCATAAAAGTGTAAGCAACAAATACACAAATTAATAAAGAAGTGTCAATAATTAAAAGTCTAGTGACTGAGAACATGTAGCAACCAGTGTGCTACAGGGTAAAAGGGTTAAGTGTATGTTATCTGACACTAAAACTATAATGGCTTATTCATGGTAAACAAATTAGGTGAAATGACTTAATTTCAATATAAACGTTTAAGATAATTTTTTATCTTAAACTTGTACACTGTTCGGATGTTGTGAAAGATACTTTACCTTTGTTTAACGTTTACATATACATTTGTATATGTCATAACACTGGGACACCAGTCATGGAATAACCATCTTACTTTTATTATTTTTTCTTAAATGGCTGTGTATTAATACAGTATTTGGAAGCACGTGAACGAATCTCTGTTTGATATACCAAACAATTTGACTAATTGATGTAAAAGTGTGATGCCATGAGTATGGAGATTGTACATTGCGAAAGTAAAGTCTATAAGGTGTTGTACCTGTTATCTTTATTAGCCTCGTGTGTAAAAACTAAAGAGGTTTCACACACCAAACATGTCTTGAATGATTAAATCCATTTTAGGTAGATAAAAATGTTGTTTGGCCAAAGCCTGTATTTAGTCTCTTGGTTTGTTCTAATTTGGTAAGTTATTATAATGTGACTATCTCCAACACAAGGGAAATATATGAACAGCAACTCAAAGCTGAGCTATTCTAATATTTTACAACCACTGACTAGGCACAAAGTACCATTTGCATCTTGCTCTGATGTCTCATCTTTTAAGGGACAAAATTGGAACAGGTAGAAACTTACTGGTTTAATATTCTCAGAAAAATCAAGAAAAGAATGCGGGAGTGAAAAGTGGCACTGAGATCGATCATAGTTATTTTAAAAACTGATAACAAGCCAAAAAAGTCAAAATTGAAGAAATAATGTGTGACTGGAACAAATCAGAACCTTCACCTCACCCACTTGGGGCAATATTGACACACGTCACATGAACATTTATAGAGATGATCATTGACGTCTGGAAGGAAGTTGATGAAAAAGAAGAAGAGATGAAAATAAAATGTTTGAAGCTTTTGGCACCAAATAAAGAAAAATTGATATGTCGCATATGTTCTGAGCCTGTGGCACTAGTTGGCAATGTGAATCATGATTATTTCCAATATATGTTTGCACAATATACACAAGGTTACATCAGTTTAAACAGACTAAGTGTACTACATACATCTTGTTTCACAAGATTTACAATTCTTAAATACAGTGATGCCTCGAGATACGAGTGCATTGACTTACGAATTTTTTTTTGGCCTACCAGAACTAATGCGATGCTTGATTTATGTTCATTAATTTTAGTGAAGTTTAGTTAAGTTTTATTTAAGTGTAAAGTAGCATTAAGAGTGTACAGTAGTGAGTAAGTGAACGAAAGCGAAAGTGTACGTACGAGATAAAAATCCCTCCTCCTCCGCCTGTTTAATCCTCCCTCAACCTCCGTGCGCATCTTCCGTAAAGTAAAACCAGTTTATTTTTTTAACATTCTCTTTTATTATGGTATGTTATACCATATTTATAAATACACGTACTGTACATTTTTTACATATTCAAAACACAAACAAAACAACTGGAGTGGAATTTTGCGAGCTGGAACGGATTAATGGGATTTCAATTCATTTAAACAGGGAAAATTGTTTTGAGATACGAGCAATTTGAGATGCGAGCAAGTTCACGGAATGAATTAATCTCGTATCTCGAGGCATCACTGTATAGGAATTAGGAATTTTATGTAACTGGATTTTCACAAAATTAAGTCTGCTAAATAATCCTGATTAATGACAGTCAGAGAACCGGATTTATTGATTTTCAGAGTCACCTTAAAGTCTATAAATTGGCATTTAATTTAATTTTGTTAAATTTTAGAATTTAAACATATTACATGTTACATATTAAAGCCTTTATTTCCAAAGTAAGTCTTTCTGCATTCTCCATATGGATATTCTGCAATTAAAATAAATATCAATATTAAATAATTTATTATATTTCTATTTATAGTATACTTACAGTTGTACAGTATATAATGTGAGACTACACAAGTTAATTAATTTAATGAATGCAGGAAACCACTTGTGACAAATCTGCAAATTATTCAGAAGTTATTAGGCTTAACTATACCATTTCATCTTGGGCAAAGCATTTTTTAATTAAGCTACAGGAATCTGTAAAAAACGGTGTTTGGCTGTACTGCAACAGCAACATAATGAAATGTAACTAGTGTTGATGTAGGGTTTCTATTTTGGCCTAATTACTTCATATTCATCAAATTTCTAATCGCAAACATTTATTAGATTCTGTCAGTTCAGATTCATACCATCCAATGTTTCTGCTTCAGCAATAATACACAGACTAGCTATTTGAGAAAGAGCACCTCCTTGTGGAGAATCTTCAGTCTGCTAAACGCAGGTTAGTGAGTGAATTACAGTATAAGCAGGTCCAAATACACTATATCATTCTACTAGCCAGAGCCTTATAGTACCTGAACATTTCCTCAATGCCATTAATATACAAAACAGTTTATAAAACAAGAGAATAAAGGAAGAAAACAGAGGCAGAAAAAGAGCAGAAGAGAAAGCAACAAAAAAGCAGCATGTGCACTGACCTAATTTCACTCCTACACACTGTTACGGCAAGTTAGGGCAAAATTATAGAGTCAGGCATTTGCAAATGAGTCTATATTCAGAATAATAGGTAAGAGGAGACACACAGCAAAGATCTTTTTCAGTTACCGAGCATCACAGAGCAACCCTTTGTTAGTTACCCAATACCACAGAGCAGCCCCTTCTCATGAAACCAAAACCACAGAGCAGCTAAATCTCAGATACCAAGCACCACAGAACAGCTTTCTCAGCAACCCTGCACCACAGAGCAGCCCCTTCTCATTAACCCAATACCACAGAGCAGCTCTTTCTCGGTTACCAAATACAAAAGAGCAGAACTTTCTCAGTTACCTAGTGCCACAGGGCAGCTCTTTCTCAGTTACCAAATTCTAAAAAAAAAGATGATTTTCAGATTTTTAGTTACCCAATACCACGGGCCAGCTCTTTCTTAGTTACCAAGCACCACAGTACAGCTTTCTCTTCATCGCTGCACCCCAGAGCAACCTTTTCTCAGGTACCCAATTCAGCACAATTCATTTAAAAAAAAAACTTTTTTTTTTTTTTGTTCGCTTTGAGTCTCTTCAATTCTCTTGAACTAAAAATGTTCTCTGCACACCCTGGTAAAACACAAAAAAGTTAATTTTTCAAGTGGACAAGATAAGAAATCTTAGCTAAAAGATTAATAATGTACAATGGGGAGAAGGGGGTGGAGCTTCCAGTGGGCATCAGCTAAAATGCAACTGTCAGTCACTCCAGATTCATATGTTGAGTAAAATCATCTACAAATTCTTGCCAGGTGAAGGTCAAGGGGTCTTTTTATTTTTGTGATTGCTTGTACCAATGTAAAAATTAAGAACTTCCAAAACGTGCTTCCAAATGATTACAAAATATTGTAAAAATTCTGAAAGAAATAGTAAGAAAAGGTGAAGTAGCAGATTGTAGCTGTTTCTAGGACTACAACAAAATCCATGACACATCAGATGTGTGAGATTTTTTGCAACAGGGACAAATATAACGGGTAACACGACAAAAGAAGCGCCATCTCTGCAGATGCTGGTGTTTTCTCAGCTTTCCCTGTTTGATGCGCTTATAAAATATTCAATATTCAGAATCCTGTCTCTGTTGCTATAGACAAACCTTGGCTCAATAGGAGATAAAGAAGAGCTTTCATTTGCTCTCTTACAGAACATTGAGTTCTCTGACAAATCTTGAACTTTAGAACAGGATTGATTCTTATACACAACCTAGAAGATGAATCATGACACTTTGATGTGCGTATGTAGCTGTTCCATTCTTATTCCTATTATTCTTTTTACAAGCTTTAGTGTGACACACAATGGAAATGGAGTCTGGGAAGAAATGAATAAGCGATACGCTCCTTGGTTTGAAATAGCACTTAATAGCAATGCCTGCCCCTATATATTAGACAAAGATGACAGGGATTTGCCTATAATCAACATACCATTATGCCGTCCTGCTCCTAACTGCTATACGAGTTCTGCACTTTTAAAAAGTCTGAGAGATGCTTTTTACCTCTCTGATCATTTTATAGCATGTTTAGCCCTCCATTTCCTCACTCACACTACACTATACGCCCACTTTGGCAGCCATTTTAGCCCTACCATAAGTATCGTCTATTTTAATGCAAGCTTTCTGTCAAATTGGAAAAATCCATTGCTTAACCGAAGCTTGTGCTGGGACACATGTCATCAAGTCTTGTGCTGGGGACTACTAACACAACACTACTAATCACACATGGCATGAGTTGTCCATGTTGGAATAAACGAATGTTCATTTTTCTATGTTCAGCACATCAGGTGTGATTACCGTGATCCAAATTTTGCAGTTTTTTCCCATTATTTCTCTGTCACTGAGATCTTTACAAGATAATATTCAGTCTGGCAGAGCAAATTCAACTGCTCACATTCATGTATTTATTCAGGCATTCATCTGCAGTAACTGAGACTACGCTGGCAGCACCAAACACCAGGATATACAGTAAGTCTGTCACAAGGCATCATGCGTACTCATTCACAAATAGATATTTAGTGTCAACAATCCGACTACCAGTATATATTTGGGTGACGGGAGGAAACCAAAGAACCCGGAGGCGATCCAAAACGACATTCAGACCCTGTAGCTGTTAAAAACTGCCCACTATTTAAATTTTGATGACATTAAACATTATTGACATTTGATGACATGCCTACATATTTGTAGGCAACAACAATTAACAAATACACAATATTCATATTGTACATTGGTTTATATCTAAATATAAAATAGTTCTTTACATAATCAGTTTTACCTAAATTAGTGACTTTCAGCCATGCTTATAAGCCCATCACTTTCTATAAGGCTCTTGATGAAGGTATATTACAACACCATACATATACATACATATATATATATATATATACATACATATATATATATATATATATATATATATATATATATATATATATATATATATATATATATATATATATATCACAATTTTTTAAGACCAGGCTTTTTTTTTATTCATAAATTATTTTTTCTATAACTTTCTCTAATATTTTCAATTATAAGACTGACTATTTCTAGACATTTTTACTAAAGTCAGTTACAAAAATTACAAAATTCAAAGTAAATTTCAATTTGTTAAAAAATAATAATAATAATAATATAGATCAATTTTACTATAATCAAATTATTTAATTTGACAAGATGCCATTTTTCTTAAATGTGGGATGGATAAAGCAATGAAAAACATACAAAACAAAAAAATGAATAAACCTATGGAGTCCAGTTTTTTGCCTGAGAAATAAAATATCAAGTGAAATATACTAAACAAATCTATTCCACAAACACACAAACTGACCACTTGATTACACTTGCATGGTCATATAGTTTTCTGATTAGCCAAACATGTAGAACCAGTGGAAAATCATAGTAAAATCATGGAGATATGGGTCAAGACCTTCAGTTAATGTTAACGTCACACAAAAAAAAAAAAAAAAAAAAAGGATCTCATGGACATGGTTGTTGTGTCAGATGAGCTGTTTTTGAGTAACTCAGAAACTAATGGTCTCTTGAGATTTTCACAGAATGGAAAAACAAAAGAAAACAAAGAAGATGAACAAAATCCAGTGCGCAACAGATTTGTGGGTCAATACATCTTGTTGATGAGACCAACCAGCGGAGAAGTTAGGTGAGAAGTCTGTCCACAACTGACCAGTTTCAGTATCAGCCTATCTGTGCAGACTGCCACATGACTAGCTGGTTGAATAACTGCATGAGTGAATGGGCCCATAAGGGGGCAGAGGTTCAGTGGTTAGCATGTTTGTCCTGTATCTCTGGGGTATGGATTTGAATCCCACCTTCACCCTGCACAGAGTTTGAATGTTGAATGTTTTCCTCGCGCTTTGGGGTTTCCTTCCCCATTACAAAGACGTTTGTGCTAATTGCTGCTCTAAATTGTGCGTGTGTGTGTGGCTTGGCATGCTGTCCCTTGTCTCTTCTGGGATTAGCTCCAGTTTCCCCTGTGTAGAAGCTGTACAATAAAACAGATACCAGTGTCAGGAATACGCTTGGACATTTTCCTGTTGGAAAATTAGAGGTCATTCAGGTAGTTGCGTCTTGTGTCATGCATTTCTGTTTCTGTTTTGTGTTCACGTGTCCTGCCCTGCCCTAGTCTTAATTCCTTCCAGCTTCTGCACACCTTTTCCTTATGTATGTATTTGTCTTCCATATTTATCCCCTTGTCATTGTGTTGTCTTTGTGGTTTCTGTTTAGTGTCTCTGTTTGTAGTTTTTGAGTTTCGTTTTCTTTAAAAGTATGATTTTTCTGACAACCAAGGGTACCAATGTTCATATTAAAGTGGCCATGAGTGCAATAATTAGTACAAAATATTTAAAAAAAAATTTTTTTAAAGAATCAGAGAGCCCTATAAGTAACAGCCTGAAGTTTAGCGTCTTGTTTTTGGTCATGGATTGAAGTTTAAAACAATCTATATACTGTATGCAGCTATGCATGCTCACATACCTCATTAGTACTGGTTCCTAATTACACCTTACGGTTCATAATTACACACTGCTATATGAGAACAAGTCTTCTCCTGAGAGTAAAAGTGAAAAGCCTGTTAAACATTTTCCAAGACTCAGTGAATATATCAAGGCTGGTTCTGAATAATACATCAGATGCGAAACAGTGTAATCTATTTTGAAATGATTTGAATGCAGTTTTTTATAACTTTGTCCACATTGACATTGCAGAACAATTTACTTCTGTATGCAGTACTTATCATACAGCTAGCTTGAAAGGCATCGTCAAGTAGTGTAAATAAGGCCAGTAAATTAAAAAGCATGTGGAATTATTTTTAGTAAAAAAAAATATATATTTTTTTTTACTATCATCAGTCGTTTTACTATCAAGATCAGACGTCACACATTGAGCCTAATGCATACTTTAGTGCAACACAAAATGCAATGCGTCTATGTAGCTATTATTAAGAATCATTGGGTGCATCTCAATCGGCTCTTTAGCTCGGTACGTGGTGAATCAGTATCGCTTACACAAGTTCAGACACTGGTAATGGCTCACTATACATTGGGACACTGATGACTCAGGGACTTTTCTGTCAATAATTTTCAAGATTTTTTGCAGTGAAGTAAAAAAAATCCATTGTTTAAAGTACATTATGAAAAATAATAATTGTTCTATTAAATATCCTTGCAACATTTCTATCTAGTGGATCTTTATTAATCATTAAACATGTTAGACTCAAAGAAACCGTATACCGAACTTCAAATAAAGGTAAAAATGGATAACATAAAAATAATTTAAGAGCTACAAAAAGTATACCAAGCTACTTCCGTCTATAGAAAAAGTAGACTGAGAGTTTGTCTGCTATTTTGTTTCTGAAAATATGACATTAATTCCAGTAATTGAACACAGTGAGCATGGATGCTCCCTAGTTTTTGTGGTGTATTGTGGGATTTTTTAAAGAGCCATCATTCCAGTGCACTAGAAGGAATTTGTTACTGAGACAGAGAACGCTCTTGAAATATTAGACTCCCTGATCAGTGCCCTGACTATCATTGCCCTGACTGGGGAACTGATTGAGACCCTTTTTTAAATCAAATAAATTATATTCATGCTAGAAAGCACTTGTAACAGCATAAACTGTGCCTGTGACTAATAATTCGGCTAATAGATAATAAGTCATAGTTAATAATAATTAAAAGCGTGCCTTTATTTTCAATCAAGCTTTAAAACACAAGGTGATGGTGTGATGTAGAGACAGCTTTGCTTTGGTTTTTGTCAGTGTTTTTGCATTTCACTGAGTACTTTCAAAGCTAGTTAATTAGCTACACTCGGGCCTAGAAAATAGGGCTTCCACACTTCAGTGTGACTCTGAATTCATGAGCTGCCATCTGTACATTCTCTGCAGACAGAAAGTTTCTACCACATCACCGCTGTAAATGGCAATTAAATAAAGAACTCCGTTTCTGATTTTTTTAAAAAATTGTTACTTGTTTTTTTTACTGCATCAGAGATTAGGTTAAATTACAACAGCTACTATTTGAGCTGAGTTAATTTTGTTTCCAGACACTAAAACAAGACAGGATAAGCTCGCAGGCACATACACTTGGCCCATGGGCTAGTTAACAAATTCATGATGAAAATAAATGAGACTCCCAGTTCGACGAGGCCGCCAGCAGGGTAGAATGAACATCAGTTTGAATATCTGCTGATGGAAGATGATCAATAAAGCCCATGTGAGAGTAACCTACTGTAAGCAGGTTTATCAGCTTCCCTATAGATCTGGTAATACACTTGATAATTATCATTCTCAACTCTCCGCTTTAAACAGCTGCCAATACCATTCATAAACCCAAGAAATAAGCATGGCTCAGAGGGATTAGATGCTTTGCCCTAGATTATGGAATCATATAAACGAATCACTGATTATCATTCAGTTTATATACATAGCAGATATATACATTCGGAATAGATCTTCAAAATATAAACAAATCAAATATGAAAAATTCCTTTGATACTGTCACGCTGTACTGTTATCAAGTAAAATTGTCATTCGCATCAAATATTTAAACCTCTAAAGTGAAATCAATTCGATTCAATCAATGGCATCACATTAAGACTGGCGTATGCGCTTTCAAGCTGAGGTTTAAGTGTGTCACCGCAAATTTAGCCTCACCTCTACCCTGGAGGATTTTGACTGAAACCAAAAAGAAGAGAGAGTTTTCACTCAACACCTTTTCTCTTTGGAATAAACTGCAGAAATACATTTTTTCAATAAATAAGCTTCTGGCACATTATTGAATATCACAGGTCAAAGTTATTGTTGTCTTCCTTTCTTATTATTATTATTAGCATCATACTGACATTAAAAAAATGATTAAAATGTTTGAAAGTGTGAAACAAAACATAAATTTCCATCCTTTAGCACCTTTTCTGATAGGCTATCTAATTCTATGATCAAGAATACATGAATTTGCCTGGCACAAAATATTAAGATAACAAGTCACAGTTTATCAATTAAACCATACAGGTGCAATGACAGGGCTCTTGAAATAGAGGGAGCAAAAGAGAGAAGCAAGACAGAGTAAGAGTTAAGAGAAAGAGAGAAAGTTTGTTCTCATCTTACCACTGATGCAGAGGCTCAGTGAGCACAGACTCTCATCGCAGGTCTCAGGACTCTCTGCCTCCCACTGGAAGCTCCTCTCCCTCTTCCGAGGCGACATCCTCCTCACCACATACAACAATCTATCCATTATTCACTTCTTCTTTTTAATCCAGAAGACCTACTTCTTATCTTTCTTACTCTGAGAGCATTAGATGTGCAGAGTCGGCTAAATGAACAAGCAGCAGCAAAGGGTGAGAGCCGTGCTACGGGAGCGAAGCAGGAAGGAGGGGAGAAAAGAAAAACATCCAATTTACCCAGCACGCTCCCCTCTTGCTGCAAAGCTGTATCCCACTGCTTCACCAGCACAACTAGCAGCCTACTGCTCATTTTTTTAAACCTCCCTCCCCCCTCTCTCATCCAGAGTGTTGCCATCTACAGATTTAATCCCTTTCATGAAATGCCTCACTAATTAGCTAATCTCATAGCCATCTCATTAGTACTCAGTAAGAAAGAAGAAGCTGACCGTGATTTGGTTGATAAAAAGATGAACTTCTTTGAAATAGCCACAGTGGGCGGTAACAATGTCCACAAGGACAGACTGTTGTACAGGGCATGCTAATGAAAAAGCCATTCAGTTTCACTCTACTGGCAACAAGATTTGAAATTTGGAAATGTTCCCCAGGAGCCAATTGATCTTTATTTTAAGGAAAACCTGGAGAAAAAGTCTACTGTGAGGTAGAAACTCAGTATTGCCACACAGTACGTGGACAAACTTCCCATGGTGGTTTGAACAGCTGAATGAAGTCCTACATCTTCATCAAGCACTTGGATTAATAAAGATCCAAGCTCAACTCAATGGTTTTACAATCCAGCCCTAAGGTTCTCCGCATAGACCCAGTCTTTTCTCTGCTGTAACCCACCTGATACCCAGTTTTTGAAAGATGATGAATAAACAAGTTCTCTATTGAGATTGGCAGTGATAAGTTCCTAACAGTTAAGCTCAGAATAACTTGAAAAGATTAACAGGTTTTCAAACATACTTTGCATAAAATATGCCAAAATGGGGGGGTCACGGTGGCTTAGTGGTTAGCACATTTGCCTCACACCTCCAGGGTTGGGGGTTCGATTCCCGTCTCTGCCTCGTCCCCGTGCCTCGGGGGTTTCCTCCAGGTACTCCAGTTTCCTCCCCCAGTCCAAAGACATGCATGGTAGGTTGATTGGCATCTCTGAAAAATTGTTAGTAGTGTGTGAATGTGTGAGTGAATGAGAGTGTGTGTGTGTGTGTGCCCTGCGATGGGTTGGCACCCCGGTAGAAAATGAATGAATGAATGCCAAAATCGTTCTTGTCCTATGAATTTTCTGAGATTAGTAAAAATTTACCTGTAAACTTGTGAAATTCCATGCAACCCATATATTCTTTGTGTGGCTTATCCTACTCATGGACATGTGGAATCTGGAGCTTATACACTCAGCCTATAACACTTGTCTTTAGACTAGAGGAGTAAACTGAAGTACCCAGAGAAAACCCCCGAAGCTCCAGGAAAACATGCAAACTCCATGAACATAAGATGGGAATCAAACCCAAACCCTGAAACTTGCTAACCACTAAAACACCACAACAAACAAAAATGTCATCACTAATTTTTACTTCGTTTTAACATGTTTTTTAAACCAGTTTCTTATTATGTTTCTTCTTTTTATATATAAAAGAAGAATGAATCAGATATTTTAAATAAATAAATAAATAAATAAAAAATAAATAAATAAATAGATAGATAGATAGATAGATAGATAGATAGATAGATAGATAGATAGATAGATAGATAGATAGATAGATAGATAGATCGGCCAACATTTTGCCTGAATATCACAGTACAGCTCTTTTTTTTTTCTTTCCTTTTTTCGACATTCATTGGGAATCCCCATCTCTAAAAGTGATGCTGTGCTGCTGCTCATGCTGCCTCTCAATGTGCAGCCCACCTACACGTCTGACAAAAGCACATGAGCCGTGGAGGTGGAAGTGACACACAGAACTTAGTGCACTTTAAAGCTGCTATTAGCGTTATAATATGGTCCAGAGGCAGGGAAGTCACCCACACTGGAAAGTTCTAATCCAACAAAAGCGCTTAGTCATATGATTTGTACAATTTATTTTTCACTCAATGTACAGTGTCAAAAAAAAAAAAAATCCAAAGGAGTTGTAAAATCAAAATTAGAAAATGGTCATACATTCTGACCTCTACACCAGTAGTCCATGACATTTGACAGTTTAGTCAGCACTTTATGGAAACCATAAATGATTCTTATTCTTGTTCGAGTTCCGCTTTTAAAAACAGGTTGTAGTCACCTGACTAAGGCTCAATAGTTCTACTGCTCTAAATGGAGCAGTAATCTTTGATATGAACTCCCACTGTGATTCAAGCTTAAGCTGAATGAGCAAAATAACACTGCACTTACAGCCCTGCAACCACATCAAACCATGGCAAATAAATTAACTGATGAGCCAATTAAGTAATGAATCAACAAATGTACTCCTCTGAGAAACTTGGTAGTGGTAGACATATCACGAAAGTTGCTCCTCTTTGTTGAAGCCTATCATGCATAATAATAATTGTATGCTATTTCTTAATAAACCTCTCATTTTCTGTATAGGAAATACAGTAGCATGTGCAGTTAAATCTGACTCATTATTTACATTTAAAGATATCCTTCATAAAGCATTTATAACATACTACATTCATTACATAATCATTACTTTCCATATTACGATACTGTCAAATGTTGAGCCCAAGAGGTTTTTATAAACTCAAGGGTTTTGTTCAAATTCCATTGAGAGATCAAGAGATGCTGACTTTGTCCTAGAGGATTGTGGGTTATAATGTTGCTCCTGTTCTAGCAGCTGCTGATGTGGCACAGTGCTTTTAAACTTAAATGCTTCTGGGGCACTCCTACACTCACATACCAGATATAAGAAGCCTCCTCCACAACCCTATGGGATTTCTTACAGACCCACTGTTCTTTCCAAAAAATACAGCCTAATTTAGCAATTTGAGCTCATGACATGCTTCACTGACAAGCAGTTGCATTAGAAATAGTCTGTTATCCCAAACATGGCAGCCTTGGAAAATATTGAGAGTTGCTAAGACAATTTTTCTGCGTGGAAGGCTTAGCATATATAGGCATATAGGTGGGTGAACAATTGGCTTTACAGATTTGGAACATGTGGCTTTATGGGCAAAACAAAACTACTGAACTATGGTACAGCTCACATGCATCTAGGCTTAGGCTTGGGCTTGGTTCTGTATTAAGAGATTGCTGTCCTAGGGTGCCCTCGTGCCTGTTACGTCATTGCTAGACCTGCTGTATGCACTGTGATCCCTATGTAGCCAAATTTCTTCAAAGCCTTTGGAGTGTGAGTTTGCACACTAGGACACTTGGGTACTAGTTTGAAATGGATCAAATTAGTAGTTATGTTGTGTGTGAACGTGTTTGTCGGCCTAATGATAAAACTAAATGTTCACATCAGATTTATAAAAAAGTTTAATTAACCTTTTTTTTTCTTCATCCTGAGCTCTAATTGAAGTTTTAACTTTTTAAGCTGTTGGTACTAATGTAGTTCTTCCAGCTGTCAGGGATCAGCGCGGATCCGCCAGGGATCAGCGCAGATTTGTGGCCATGTGCGTTTGTGTTTGTTTGTGTCACGTGATTGCCCCGTCTTCGTCTGCTCCTCCCCGGTCATCACACCTGCTCCCCATTGTGTGTGATTGTCCGTGTCTGTATATATGTGAGCTGCGTTGCCTATGGCAGCGCGGCTTCATTGATAGTATTGTTAGTTCCCCGTGTGTTGTGGTTTATTTTTGTCTTCCTCATGTATTAAACCCCTATCATTTGAAGCTATCCTGCGTACGGGTCTGCCTCCTAGCCACCCCCGTCCGGGGTCCTGACACCAGCAAATGTTTAGGCAAATTTCTTTTTTCCTGCCAGATTCATGCTATATGAAGTTTACTGTAATATATAAAAGTTCAGTGTAAGTGCTGTGCATTCTCTGTGGCAGTCGGAAGCTGGGGCTCCCGAACATTATGATAATTTACTCAAGTATAATGCTTTTAACATGCATTTAATAAGATACTATCCCAAGAAATGAACAACTGAAATACTTACTAAAGAAACAAGGGTGATTTTAGACTAACCTTTAGAAGGGCTCCGTTCTATGGACTCATTTATGTGACTTTGTGTGAAAAGAAATAGTTCTGAAGCTGAATGCTAAACGGCATGGTCTCTTTTATTAGTATACATTTTCAGGCAGTGTGTGTCTATGCTTACACAGACAAGCAAATAACAGGAAATATGACCTGTGCTTAACTGGCAGGTTAAAAATGTGAAAAGCTTAAAATGATTAACAATTCATTAGCACTCTTTGCCCTCTGACTTTCGCATTTCATCAGTTGCATGATCAGACCCATTTTCTGCTCTTTTTTCTTGCCCTCTTCCTAAGTCTATGGCCTATGCTCACTCTGTCCTAATGCAATGCTACATGTAATATGTGTAAAACTATTTTCTAAGCCTTCACATATAACCTAATGGCATATCAGAATGTCAAACTTTCATACTTGGTCATCTCTATCTCTTTCCCCTACGTCCTCTGAATGACTGCTAGTGCTTCTTTCCTAACACACGCTCTCACAAAATACTAATTGAGCTGCAAATCATGCCAGCCAGATGTAAATGGAAACTGAAAAATCAGAGAAGAAACATCAGCTGTGCTGTGCTGATTGTAATTTTCTGTTAGTTCCTAAATTCATATTGAGAACAAGAGCACTATAGTGTTTTTTTTTGTTTTGTTTTTAATAAAAACCAACTTGTTTGGTTGAGCAGTGCCTGTATTTCCTATTCCTATGGCATTGAGACTGACAGTGTGTGGATCACTCCACTCTTTTGTGGTGACCACATGAAACCTCTTGGTTCAGTACTGTTACCACAATAGTGTGAGCGACATCATCAGCAGACATGGAAAATGATATTTTTCAGCAGCTTTAAAATGAATGTTTAAATGTTCCAGTCAATGTGCTACAAAGTGAGTGTGGTTTCTTCAGGATCGTTCTTCAGGTTTCTTCTAATTTCACCAAAGGTGAACACAAAAACACAAAACATTTGCCGTTATTGTATCCAAAATGTCACTTGACATACTTAAAACATAGTTGTAATGTGCGGTTATACATTTGCCGATTACTTTTACTTGAAAAATGGCCACGCCAATACTTATTTGCTTGTATGATATTGTGGGGAAAATTGCTTGGATCAGTTTTCGAGGGAAGAACCATTCAAAATCAGAATAAGATTCTCAATATTTATTCACTTTATTAATACCTACATTTTGCAATTTTACAGAATATATAGTCCTGCTATCACAGCCTGCCCCCTCAGGGTTTGCTAATGGTTCTGTATTAAGAGATTGATGTCCTAGGGTGCCCTCATGCCTGTTACCTTCTGCCACTTCCCTTTGGTTAAACTGTCATTGCAAGACCTGCTGCATGCACTGTGATCACATTAAGCACTTTCTTCAGTCACTCTATGCTCTTGCTGATGTGATTCTAACATGATATGCTGGTGCCACTATCCTTCTGAACTGATCCTGATTATATTATGCTTGTCCCACAACAAGTATGTGGAAACCTTACCAATCAAACCATATGTATTTGTTATACATGTATATTATCGAATTAGTCTGCCTTAGATGTTGTAAATACCTCAACTCATCTTGGAAAGCTCCAGTGTATATTGATATATCAGAGGATGGGTCTGGTGATTTGTCCAGTATCCCACTACCACAGAAAAGGATGGGTTACATTTTGTGTATGGTTCCTATTAAACCATTTATGTCCTAAATTAGACCTCATCATAATAGCCGAGGGCTGGTTATTTATACACACAGTCATATATAGAAGTTGAAATTACCTAATGAGATGATGAGAGATTTTAATGAGAAGATATTTACATCCAAATTGGCTGAACGGGTAGGAATTTCTCCACTCATTATATGCCTACGTACACCATCAGGAACATAAAGTAATCAGAGAAAGTGATAATTATAAAATAAATAGTCCTTTTTAAATACTTGGTTGGAAATCCACTTTAGTAAAGGACACTTCACAAAAGGTCGTAGACAGCCAGTCCTCCAAGGCGGCCCGTGAAAGACCCCAAACAGAAGCAGCATGCCCTGTTTCCCCGGCCCCGTAACCCCCTTGTCTGTCTGGGAATAGGGGGTCTTCAAGAAGTGGAAATCACAGCTTTTCCCCCAGTTTCCGAAAAAAAAATAATAATAAAAAATCCAAAACAAGGTCTGAAGGTCTGAGTAGGACGTCTGAAGGCCCGCCCAGTTGCTTTAGTGACTTTAGGTAACCTCCGGCCGAACGCAGCAACGTCTCATTCAAATGTCTGCCCTATCAACTTTCGATGGTACTACAGGCACCTACCATGGTGACCAGGGGTAACAGGGAATCAGGGTTCGATTCTGGAGAGAGAGCCTGAGAAGGGTCCTTAGCAATTTAGCTAACTGTGGTAACACAGTCTGATAACAACATCAGGTACAAGGATAAAATAGCAACATGCTCTCCAGTCATACATTAATGTCTGTCCATGGGTTTAATTTTTCACCCTTTGAACTAGATTTTGTATAAATTTGTATAGTAACAAATGGTACTGGCTTCCTAAACTAAAACCCTAATAAAACTTTCAGCCAGTTTAAAGATAACTTGTTCTAGACAAAGCTTATAAAATTGTCAAAAAGGCATATGTGAGGCATTAAGGCATATCCGGTGTTTCACTATAAATGTTCATAGAATTTTCCTGATAGTCAGAAGCATTCATGGTGTTAACTAGGTCAGCAGAGTGCTGAGACTTGATAATGCTGACAGTTTTCATCACTGTGACAGGAAAAGAAGACAGAACTCACAATTGTGAAGGCAGGTAAAATAGGATCGAACAGCTTACATTAACCCTAGACTAAGACCCACATGCTGTTTTTGTGTGGGTGCATGTTGTTACTAGATTCCTTTACACAGCTTAACATTGTTACTAAAGAATACCAATGCAATATGCCACAGTAACACCTTCAGAGATGTCTGGCACAAATGGAAAAAAAAATCCATTTGTCACTTATTTGAATGAAGCTGACATTAAAAGACAAATCAATTATTAATGCAATGCCACAAAGCACTAATAAAGGTCTGAATGGCATATTGTTACAGTACTTATTATAATAAAAGTCTATCTAATACGAGCTTAGTAGACTAAACATATAGTGCAGTGTAATCACAATGCCGCTCAGCAATTTCATAAAATATTAATCTGTTCTTGTAACCACGTAGTTTAGAATTGTCTGAGTAGAAACATGCTGATTGTGTGTGAAAAGTTGTTTAATGTAGCTTTATAGTCATATTAATCTTTACAAGGACTACCATTAAAGAAATCCTTGTCTTCTGTACACACATCACAAATCTGTTTTTACTTCTCTGAGCTCTGCTTTTGCAGTCTTTGAATGAACCTGCTGATATGTCAGAAAATATGAATCGTATCAACCTGATTCAAATTTAATTTCACACTTTGGCATACTATGGAATACAGTCATATTACATAAAAGTATTTAGGGTATGTTCTCTGCTCTGGGTAAATCTGTACTTTCTCAAACAGAGATTTGCATATTCCATTTGCATGTTAATACTGACCTCTAATTCTGGCTGACAAACCATATTCCATTAAGATCGTCCATGCTCCGGCACATATTAAAACAATGTCAGATAGATATTAAAGCTCCATAATTGGGTCTGAAGGTAGTGCAAATGTATAAATTTGATGCAGGTACAATAAGAATCATTATATATCAGTATGTGAAACTGTAAAATCTTGAAGAAAAATAACCATTATATCATTTTGTGCCGTCTATTAAAATTGCAGGTTGAGAAAACAGTCTGGTGCATTAGGCCACAAAACAAGTGCTCTATAATGGTTCTGAAGAGCCATACCAGACCCACTACTTTGTCCATTACTAGTTATAATGCACTCAATAGGACAAGGCTGTTGCAAAGACACAAAATGCCAAGAACGAGGTTTTGTAGTTATTAGCTAATGGAGGGCCCATTTTCAGACACAGATTGGCATTAGGAAGAATGCATGCAGGCCTAGTGTTGCTGTATCTATTATACATTGATGAAGGACCAGCTAAGCTACACATGCACCAAAATCAGCATTATGAATTAAAAAATAAATAAATAAAAATAAAAAATTATTTGTATAGCGCTTTTAACAACAGACAACGTCTCAAAGCAGCTCTACAGATCATAAGCATGAAACAAAAAGTTAATTTAAAGATTACTATAATCCAAAAGTTCAAGATTAATATTAGATATATTTAAATTTGTTTGTATTTATCCCCAATTAGCAAGTTTGTGGTGACAGAGGCAACTCTGGCAAGGAAAAACTACCATGGATAGTTAAGGAAGAAACCTTTAGAGGAACCAGACTCAAAATTTGGGTGACACCGGAAGGTTGTGAACAATGTCAGATAGATAGAAAAAGAGAAGCAGTGGAGAGGAATTAGTGTAGCTGTTCATAATATTAGCAAGCACTAGATGATAATGTGTATTTGATCAGATATACTGTACTAGAGCACAAGCTTATGGGATGTATTTTATATACATTTTATTTTTATATTTTAAATCTCTCCCCAAAAAGACCATTAGACAGCTGCAGCTCATACAGAACGCTGCTGCCAGAATTCTGACCAGAACCAAAAAATCTGAGCACATCACTCCAGTCCTCAGGTCCTTACACTGGCTTCCAGTTACATTTAGAATAGATTTTAAAGTATTGTTACTGGTTTATAAAACACTTCATGGCTTAGGACCGAAATACATTACAGATATGCTAATTGAACATAAACCAAGCAGACTACTCAGATCATTAGGATCAGGTCAGTTAGAGATACAAAGGGTTCACTCAAAACAAGGTGCGTCAGCATTTAGTTATTACGCCACCTATAGCTGGAATCAGCTTCCAGAAGAGATCAGATGTGCTTCAACAGTAGACACTTTTAAATCAAGATTAAAAACACATCTGTTTAACTCTGCATTTACTGAATGAGCGCTGTGCTGCTTCACACTGACTGCACTTTTTATCCAAATCACTTTTACTCCTGTTTTATTCTTTTTAACACATTTTAAACTGTTTTTATTAAAATCACATTAATTTTCTTTAATTGTTCTTTGTTTTTATTATGATTTTATCGTGTTTCTTATTTTTCATTTATATTTTTTTCTCTCTTATAAATTGTTTTCTAATTTCTATGTATAGCCTAATGGTTAGAGAGTCTGACTTGTGATCCTAAGGTTGTGGGTTCGAGTCTCGGGCTGGCCACAAATGAGGTGCCCTTGAGCAAGGCACTGAACCCCCCAACTGCTCCCTGGGCGCTGCAGCATAAATGGCTGCCCACTGCTCCAGGTGTGTGTTTTCACTGCTGTGTGTGTGCACTTTGGATATATATAAAGTGACGTGACATACAGCTAAGTACGGTGACCCATACTCAGAATTTGTTCTCTGCATTTGACCCATCCAAACCGTATATATATATTGAGGTGCTTCTTTTTATTTATATATATATATATATATATATAAAAATATATATTTAATCGGGGTTCAATTCCCGCCTCCGCCTTGTGTGTGCGGAGTTTGCATGTTCTCCTTGTGCCTCGGGGGTTTCCCCCGGGTACTCCGGTTTCCTCCCCCGGTAAAATTGTCCGGAGTGTGTGTGTGTGTGTGTGTGTGTGTGTGTGTGTGTGTGTGTGTGTGTGTGTGTGTCCTGTGATGGGTTGGCATTCCGTCCAGGGTGTATCCTGCCTTGATGCCCGATGACGCCTGAGATAGGCACAGGCTCCCCGTGACCCGAGAAGTTCGGATAAGCGGTAGAAAATGAGAGATATATATATATATATATATATATATATATATGCGCCTGACTAAAGAGATGTGTTTTTACATTTAAACTGAAAAAGTGTCAGGAAGGCTATTTCAATATTTGGGAGCTAAATACCAAAATGCCCTAGCAGCTTTAGAAGATTTTGATATTCTGGGAACTACCAGAAGTCCTGGGTTTTGTGATCTCAGAGAGCATGAAGGATTGTAACGTGTTAGAAGACCTGGTTAGATACATGGGAGCTAAACAGTTTAGTGCCTTGTATGTAAGTAGCAGTTTGTAATCAATTCTACATTCTTGAACAGCTATCCAGTGTAAAGATGATAGGATTTGGGTTTTATGATGATATTTTCTTGTCCTGGTAAAAACTCTGGCAGCTGCATTTTGGACTAACTGTAGCCTATTTAATAAAGAAGCAGAAAAGATGCAGATAATATTTTCGACTATCGGTTTCGACTATCGGTTATTCCATCATGGTCTCCAGATTTGTAATAATAATAAAAAAAGGGCAGGAATACCACTCCATCACACAATGCACACACACATTTGTACACTAATACACACATATTTATTTATTTCAGATTAAAATTAATTTATTTTTGTCACCATTAACTTTTTCCAACTGGACTGACACAGTGCTTCTTTTAAATCTGACTATAGTTCATGAGCATGTCACTCAGTTTACGCAGCCATATTGGGTTTAATGATCCTTTTTTTTTTTGCTCTTATCATTTGATGCCTGGTGTTGTTATCTTTTGATGTCAGAAATTTGCTACGACAGCAACAAAACTCTGACAAAAAGCATAACGTGGCATGGAGGAGAGTATCTGGGCTTGAAGCCATGTAGCAGATGTTACCATTGTTTGCACCAAATATGTCGTCTGCACTCATTCAACTGAGAAACATAAACGTTGGTCATTTTTAATGTGGAAACTGAGTTAGAAAATCAATTTTAATGAATAAACCATATTTAAACTAAATCAGTGCTGCGGTTTATTCTCACAGCCGATTTCCAGGGCTACACCTAAACAGGATCAAAATATTCTTCAGTCACACTTGTATCTAGACAGTAACTACACTAGCTACATTGTAAACTGTGCTATTTCAGTATCAGCAGACATTAAGATGGAGGATTCAAAGTTCTCTGAGTTTTCAAACAACAAAGGTGCTTCTTTACTTCTTACCTCTGTCATTTTCTCGGGGAAGAAAAGAGTGAAATGTGTGCCGACAATAGTGACATGAACCATGGGGACATTGTCTGAAGTGTGTCATGACTGATGTGTTTGATCCTATCAGCGTTCTGACAGCAGCGTCATTCTTTTTACTTTTAGAAAAGTACCTCAAACTTCTGCTTAAAGCAGAAATGAGTGGCTGGGGGCACTAAGCTTTAACCAGATTCCTTTTTCTTGAATCATGAGCTAATAATGATAACATGATCATTCCTGGTATATCAGTGGAATGTAAAATTGTTTTGCCCTGCAGAAGTGAATAATATGGAATTATACGATTTAGTTTACACTTCTTTTTAATGAATTGTGTTCATCTTAATTTTTTAGCACAAGTGACTCATCAAAATAAACAGTCTTTAATTATAGATCCTTAACTACAAATCAGTAGGAAGGCATAAAGAGACAAAATGATTCATCAAAGGAAATGAAATTAAATGTTCAAGCTTTTCTTAGTTATCTCAAGAGATGCTGTCAGAAAAATCTCACAGTGATACAGATAATGAACTAGTATATGTGTCTTTTTTTTTCCTGTTAAAAGAACGATGTAACGATGTGCTGTACGATCTCAGATCTGTTACTCTTCTCATTCCTAAATGTAATTTCATATACCAGCTTTTATTCTACATCATTTAGAGTTAACAGTGAGCACTTGGAAAGCAAAGAGAAGACTCTCATCATGTTAAATCCTGAATCAAATGCAATTTTAAATGAACTAAATGAAGCACAATGAACATAAACAGTACAATTTTTGTGGTTATATATTAAATCTGTTATGTGAGTCTAAAAACACGATATATGAGTTATTTATATATGCATGAACAAGAACAACCAATGCTCTAATAACAACAATAGTAGACAGTAAAACAGACTAAGAATAAAGTGTTGTAACTGATATCTTGAGGGACTGTGAATTGTCAGTGTAACATCTCAGCAAACGACTAAAGTATATTTAAGGGTGTAGTTTATGCAAATAATAAAGTAACGAATAGAGTAACGAATCACTTTCAAATAAAAGCAAACAAAAGACGTTTGGGTAACTGATTGTGCCACTTCATTATCCATGTTATATTGATACTGTCATATATGGTGGGCATGGTGGCTTAGTGGTTAGCATTTTCACCTCGCACCTCCAGGGTCGGGGTTCGATTCCCACCTCCGCCTTGTGTGTGCAGAGTTTGCATGTTCTCCCCGTGCCTCGGGGGTTTCCTCCCCCGGTCCAAAGACATGCATGGTAGGAGGTGTATCCTGCCTTAATGTCCAATGACGCCTGAGATAGGCACAGGCTCCCCGTGACCCGAGAAGTTCAGATAAGTGGTAGAAAATGAGTGAGTAAAGGGAATTTACTGACTTTTAGGTGTGAATAGGAGGATCCATAAAAAAAACATGGAGTCGTGTATAGTTACTTTCCTCATAATAACTTAGAGGGAATTTCTCTGAAGGCTCCTGGGAGCTCTGGTGCCTCTGATCCTCTGCTGTGTGAAGTCTCTCTGACTTTTTCTCATTAGCCACTCGTGATAATTGCAACCATGTTTATAAGGGTTCTGCTTTACAAAGCACAGGAAGCAGGAGCTGAGATGTAACAGTTGGTGAAATAATGATATAAAATTATTTTCCTATAACAGCATGCCTCATGTTTTATTCTTTATTTATTGTAATATTTCATTGAATTCTTTTGTATAGTGCTTTTAACTATGGACATCGTTGCAAAGCAGCTTTAGAGTAATGTTACATTTACATTTATTCCTAACGAGGAAGCCATAGGCAAGTGCGGCATGGAAATACTTCCTGAGACAAAATGAGGAAGAAACCTTGAGAGGAACCAGACCATGTCAATCTTTATGTAAATCTCTAACTATGTACCAGTTTTACTTCTACAAACTATTTCTAATGATCTGCCCTACTCACCAACAACAACACAGATTTTGATTTGGAATATCTATTGCTATAGCCATATAGTGTTGAATTCAGATTATCGCATTGCTGTTAGTTTTAACAAGCAATTAACAAGCAATTTTCATTCTCTGAAGCCATAATAAACTCCACCAGCCAACCATTGCCTCTGTGGTCTAAAAAGGCAATCTAAATGGCTTGGTTACTTAATCAAACGTGTTAGATAAAACTGCAATGGCCAGGCCGTAGTGACAACCTGATCGACCTGATAAAAAGACTTTCAACCCGACCTGAATTATATCCCTTAACAGATTACCCAGGTGGGCAGGGGTGTATTGATTGTAGCCCAGAAGAAAAATAAATCTTCCATCTGCTCTGTAGGACTCTATAATCCGTCACTGACAAATGCTGCTGAATATGTTCTCACTTTTAGACCCTGAAGCACACTAACAAACAAACGGAGCTTCGAAGTGACTGATTGTGGGTGACAAATGTGTTAGAGGCCATCAGTGCTAAATGCATTCATCACAACGCAAGACATTTTGACATACTGAGCAAATGTTCGGTTCTGGTTTAGTGTCAACTGGTGCTTTCATTTTTGCAGCTCAATTATCTGAGCATGTTGCTGATATGAGTTCATGTTAATAGAAAAGTGTCAATTAAGGTCATGAATCTAACAACTAAATGTGTCTTACATAAATCCCTAAAACCGAAGAATATGATGTATTACAGTTTATTACAATTACAGCCTATGTCACTTCAAATGAAGACACATGCAGGTGACATATTAAAGGAAAAAAACAGCAGTTCTAGCTGCATTATCCTGGACTTTGTTGTTAGGAAGGTTAAAGTGACATTTTACTTTATTAAACTATTTTGTTATACGAGGGATTTTCAGAGAACACTGCTCTTGTTTGGATGCAGTAGCTCAGTGGTTAAAAGTGTTGGACCATGAACCAGAAAGTAGTGAGTTTGAATCCCAGGGCCACCAAGCTGCCTCTCCTGGGGCAGTTGTATAAATGTAAGTCACTCTAGATAAGGGTGTCTACGAACACCGTAATTTTTTTTTTTTTTTTTTTGGTAATTATTTTCACCCAAAACCATTTAACCATTTTAGTCCATATACATTGTCATGAAAAGTTGTTGTATGCTCTTAGGGTAGAATTGGCTCTACTGTATATATTGCCTTCTGTTACAATGATGCACTGTCACATGACGGAAAATTGATAACACTAGAATAAATTTGCATTGTGTCAGACTTACCGTCTTTTAATAGACTGTATGTAACTACAGTTCAATCTATTTAAAAATATTTTGCTGAGTGCCTCATGGAAATAAAATCCATAAACAACAATAATACCCAGATGCAACTGTGGATTATGACAGTAGTATGAATTTGTTAACATTTGTTATTTGTAGCAACACTAATCATTTGGACTTATTTATCATGCAGGTTAATTCTATACGTGTTCTCAGAAAATGAATACATAACTCATACCAAGTTGGATATGGGAGTAAACATAGAGTAAAAATCTGAAGAGAAAACAGCAAGCTGATCTCAGGCATGACTGACTCTAAATTATTTGGATTTATAACCATGCAGAAAGATAAACTCAGCAAGAAGCCTTTCATGGCTTGTGTGTGCAATCTGAAGTAAGGAAAAGCTTGAGAGAGAATGTGATCAAGCATGGATGAGAGAGAAGTCTGGCAACATATCTGGAATGAAGTACCGCCATGAAATCTATAAAATACAACATAATGAGGTCCTGACATTTCTGGAAGTATTTTTTCTCTCACTATTTACAGATTTATTTTCTAATTAAAATGATTCTGTTTAAATTATACATTCCACACAATTCTATGTTTACTTAAAACATACACATATGCTTTTTAGAATTGAAATGGGGGGAAAAAACAAGATACTTATACCATTGCATTCAGTATCACATTTTATAAATGCAACAGTATAATCATGGCTCTCATTAGCCAAATACCATATGTACATATAGTTTGCATGTTAATATTAGGTGCAAAAGGGTACGAATCATACTCTGCCAGTAGAGATTTTTTTGAATGACTTAAAAATTCAAATGTTATTGTTTCTTTTCTAAGAGCTTTCACATATAATGGCCTGCTTTATGACTGTTTATATTCCTGTTGCTTTAAAATATGTGATATAGGGTATGAGCTGTGAAATTAATTGTTGCTTGAATGCATGAATGCAGCCCCATCTTGTGGCAATATGATACAGGCACATGATTGTATTTGGGCAACTATAAACACTGGTGCACTGACACCACTGAAATAAAACTGAGCAAAGGAATATTTATATCTAATTCATAAGATTAGTGCATAGCCATAACAGGCTGCAATTATGTGTGTGTGTGTGTGTGTGTGTGTGTGTGTGTGTGTGTGTGTGTGTGTGTGTGTGTGTGTGTGTGTGTGTGTGTAATAGAAGTACTAAGTGGACACAAAACCAGACAGACACACGAGCTGGCACAGTTCCAATTCCCTGTGGCAACAACAGACTTGTTTGAGGCATAAGATTCGGTGCACCTGAGACCCAGTGGACAGATGTGACCCACAATACGCAAGTACAAATTTACACATGAACCTAATGACCGTCAGGGAAACAGCAGAATTTGAACCATCAAATCCAATCCACATTAATTACACACTCACTTACAGTACAGACAATTCTCTAATTGACTGGATTGAATTTAAAAGTGTGGGGAAAGATTGATTCATTCTCACGTCAGCCAAAAATCAAGATATACAACCCAAAGGACTATATAATTGTGTATAACAGTGTCTTAGTTGGTTAGGAATATGGATTTGACAATAAATCTTTTTCCCACTGCAACAATAATGATTTATACAAGGCCATAGTTAGGCCATACATGATTTCAGCCAAGTTCAGCTGATGGCAGCACCAGTGGTGTTGAAAGGTGTAGGATCCTCCAGTAGCAAATGTTCATATGGCAGCCTAACGTGGTGAGGTTCACAATGCAAGTAAACTCCTCTTTATTGTGCTTCATCCAAATCCAAGTCTATAGAATGTGTCAAAACACAAGCAGAAAAAGTCAAACAAGGGTCTAAAGCAGTGGAAAGTTAGGCTGTTGCCCACTTATATATATATATATATAATGTAAAAACATGGAAGAAACCAAAAGGAGCCCAATCAAGAAAAACGAGACAGACCAAAAGTGACTGAAAGTAGCACCTTTTGCTTAATGAGAGATTACAGACTGATAGACATCAACGGATGTTTGTGATCAGCCAGTGCTCACTAGGTAGGTGTCCATACAGCGAGGAGACATGCAAAAAAACTTGATTTACAGGTCATCATATAACTCATTCAGATGATCAAATGATGGTTATTGAATGTAGAGTTACAACTACTGCATAATGAGGATTAATGGATTTTATGCATTTCTATTAGGTTTGTAATCAAATTGTTTTCCAGATGTTAACGCTGAATCTCTGATGACTGGCTTCGCCAATATATAGAAATGCTAGTGAATTTAGCTGCAAATGTGAAAACACAACATCTGCTCATGAAACTGTGCTACAACCATTCTCTCAGAGGAAAAGGCACTGAGTTTAAGCTCTTTTAGCACTCAGATACTGTTTATGCAATGAAAAACTCTTCATTTTTAATTTGTTTATTGAACACACTTAGGAAATTCCCTCACTATATGTTAAAAATATTAGCACATCTTGTATTAAAAAAGAGTAAATAATATAATTAGATAAAATCACCATTAAATCACCATTCGTAATTGAATTAAAATGACATTTAATGACAGGTCATTTTTATTTATAGCCCCCAAAGAGTATCTAACAAATCACCCAGCATCGTATAATCTCCCATTCTCTTTACAAGCCCACATGGCTGATGACTCATTGCAGTGTGTTGGCAGAAAGAGAGTATCAGAGAGCATCATTTTCTCCTTGTGAATTACAGGAGTTCACATAAAAACACTACTTAAGCAGAGAGGGTCAGTGTAGATGGAGACACTAAGCCATTTGCTGAGTCCAAACATATAATTGATATAAATATAATTTTTAAAGGGCAAAGAAATCATGTAATGTCTAGAAGGACATCTTTTTGATGAAGGACAGCTTTGTAGGTTTTTTGAAACACTTTAACCCAATGATCATGAAAACTAAAACTAAAAAAACTCTAAATTTCAAAATGGCCTAAATGCTTAAGTTTATTAACACTCTCGATAACAATAAGCCATATCTATGGGCTTTTTACACTTGGTCACTTCATGCGTTTTCTGTGATCCGATAGCTATCTGATCGTTAAAAAAACAGGTTTAAATGCCCTCCAAAATGTTTTCAAGTCGGATATATAAATCCGATCGGTGGTCTGGGACGCATTTCAGATTAAACTGGACAGGTGTAAATGAATGTGGTTGAATGTGACATTCGTCAGCGCTATACTCCTCCCAAACGGAAGTACTGTACATCACTCGCAAGTGATCTTTCACCCGGGTGTCTCGTTGCGAAAATGCAGCAAACAGTACTGTAAATGCTGTTTTTTGTAGCATAAACGTCATAACACGTTTTTTCTTCTTCTTTTTGATTGCATTCTGAAAACCGCATACACTAAAGAGTGTTCCATTTGAATTACCCCGGAAATGAAGTAAAATATATTTGCATTTTGGGTGGGAGTAGAAAGACCGGATTGATATCCGATTCGCCAAGACACATTTATGTGGCCTAATGTAAATGGAACAGATTTAACAAATCAGGTAACTATCGGATCAGAGAAATCACATGAAGTGACCAGGTGTAAAAAGGCCCTAACACTAGCTGAAATTTAGTATGGTGCATCTAAGTGCTAAAGTATAAGTGGATTTTGAGGATGATCTCATTTCTCAAAAACGTGGCTGAAATTGGCAAATAACCTTTTAGCAGGCATTTGAAAGAGTGAACACTGAGCATTGTTCCTAAAACTTGGTAGGTTTTTTTTTAATGATCCCACTAGTAGGAGAACTGATGGAGATATGTTTGTGCACACAACTAAGCATCTTGAAAAACTAGGTAGATAAGGTCTTATGGGGAATTTAGTGTGATATTTTGCTTAATATTTGAAACCTACTTTTGTAAACTAGTCATATGATTGGAGTAATCTTCACAATATTGATCCAACAACTCAACTGAGAAAACCCATGAGCCACAACTGACTTCATCATATTCTCACTCATCAACTATCAAGCACTGCCTGATAGAGAAAAGCACAGGGTAAGTTGCTGACTTACTAATACACATTCAGCACAGGCCAGCTGGCAGGACCCAGCTAAGCACTCTAAGCAGTGAAGTGAATACTCTCTCTGTCAGACACACATACAGGATGGGACTCATAAGACCTCAGATTAGAGAAGCGCCTCTGATTATTGTGGGAGCTGAAATATCTAGGTTCAAAGAGGCCATTAATCTTTGTGCACCGATGCACATCTCATTTGCTGAAGTCTCCTTGCTTTGTTCACAACAGGGGAGGCCATTCAGCACTCATTAAACTGCCTTTTCAATTTACACCCTAAACAGTCTAATTTAAAAATGAAAAAGAAAAGCCTTTAACAGAGGCTTTTCATTTTCTATTAGAATATGTTGTCTAGATTATAAGGATCCATGTTTGAGTCACACAAATGGTACCATAATCGTATTCCTTTCACATTTCTAGTTATTGTAGTTCTGTACTTCAACTCTCTGAGAATGAAGCTTGCTTTGTTACAAATCCTCAGCTTAGACCACTGGCTGACTTTCCAGGAAGTGATAGCTAATTTCATTAGCTTTGCTGATTGAGTAAAATAAGTCATTTCCAATAAAATGTTCAGCATGTGCTCTGTAGAGCATTTTAGTCTTTTTCATAACATGTGTGTTCTCCCTATGGCGCCAATATGATTTATTACTGCACCTCAGCACATTTTCTCAAACGCAGCATGAACCATGCAGCTATTAGTGCAAATTCAGTCCACTGATTTGTTAACACAGTCTGTATCAGAGTAAATCAGTAAAGAGTGTAGTATCAAAAAAGTCCTGTAATATAACGATTGTGAAAGTATCCGTTGCAAGACCAGTTAAATTAGTTGAGCATCACATCACATTATACTAGGGGTCTAGCAATATGCAGAATTAAATGAACAATCATGTCCATATTCAGAACAAATTGAGTACATACTCTCACCAACCACTTTGTCAGGAACACAGGTACATCCATACAGTTTCCAAATCTGCAATAAAAATAAATAAATGAATGCAGTTACAGGTCAACACCTTCAGTTAATCTTCTTCATCAAACATCAGAAACAAGGCATTTTCAGTTATGTTCAGAGTGTTTCAGAAATTAAACCGAATGGTCCAAAAACAAAAAAACTGAAAAATTAAAAGTAAAAATGCTTTGTTGAGAGAAGTCCGAGGAGAATTGGCAGAGAGTTTCCAGCTGACAGCAAGAATAGTGTAACTCAAATAGTCACTTTTTACATCTACAACACAGAGCTAACGACTTAAAGTAAGTTGTCCGAGAAACATAAAGAGCAATCTAGTGCAAACCGTGCGAGACAAAAGACAATGCAAACACAATACAAAACTCTACAGGACAAATACACAAAATAGTGTGCATACTGTATATTATATGGTATGATGTGCAAAAATATAGGCGTATGCACAAAGGGGGTTCTAGTAAACATATATATAATTGTACAATTGTCAGAAAACAAGTGTGTTCAGGAATAAAACCAGGCCCAAAATGCAGGGCAAACTAAACACAGAAAATAACAAACTGAGCGGAACAAGAAAAGACAAGGACTCTGTGAAGCCAAACGTAACACAGAGAAAATAAATAGGCAAGTTAATAATAGTCAATTAGGAGCAGGTGACACACACAACATGCTACCTGAACGCCACTAATGTTCCTGCAGAGAACGTCCAAGCAAGGTTCTGACATTAATAGCAGCAGTTGAATGAGGTATTGAAATGTGGTGTGCAAAACAGCATGTGCAAAAAACTCCATGTAAACAGTTTAATATTAGTGCTGCTGTAGAAATGGGATGTACTGTATACTGAATGAGTGTTTGAGTGTGTTTTTGATTGGGTGTGTTGGTTAAAGTTCAGTACACTGAAAGTTTCTGTATGAAACATGCTGTAAATTACAATATATATAAAAATATATATTGTAATTGTTCATTTTTATCAATTTACATAATGCAAAGTGAGCAAAAAGAAGAAAAATCTAAATCAAATCAATATTTGGTGTGACTAGCCTTTGGACAAAGTCAGGGATTAAGGGACCAAGCAGATGCTAATGATGAGGTGAGGATGAAAAATGGGTAAGGAACAGCCAAACTCTGCTAAAGTGAGGTTGTTTTGAGCAACAAGACACAAGGTACAGTAGTTATACTGCATCAGCAAAGTCTGTCCCAGGCAAAGATTTCAAAGCAGTCTGGGGTTTCAAGATGTGCTGGGTAAGCTATTTTGAAGAAGCACAAGGAAATATTGAGGACCATAGATGCAGTGTTCAGCCAAGGGGGTGGTCACATCAAATATTGATTTGATTTGGACTTTTCTTCTGTATTTACTTTCCATTTTGTTAATTGAGAAAAATAAACTATTAACACTTCTATTTTTGAAATCATTCAAACTTTACATAATTTTTCACAAAAAACCATACAGAGACCAAATGATCTCGGTCTGGTTCTAAATGAAATCTAGCTCAGATCAATAGCAAAAGCTCTGAAATGACCAAACTGCAAAAAATTAGCCATCCATTGTATTAATTTTTTTGCAGCTACAAGCTACTAAGCTAAGCCATGAGCCACAAACTGAGCTATACCATGAAAGGAATGTAATGTGTTTGGGGGAAAAAATTAAAATGACAAATTAAATGTTTTATATTTAATATCAATATATTTATCTAGTAACTTATTGGTCCCTGCTTAGTGTTGCTTGTGCTCTGGTGATACTTGTGATTTGTGTGTGCAATTGACAAATTTATACAAATCTATAAAATTGTTCTATGAATAGGTTTCATGTCTGACTCACGTGTTAAACGATGTTTTAAATGCTTTAGTTTATTTAAGTATGAGCAGTGTGAAACCAGACCAAACCAAGCAGCAAATGCATTACAAAAGATCATTACAAAACAGTGATTGAATCATTTGGTGCAACATTTTTTTAAATAATTACATTATTGTTGCAGTAAGAGAATAAACTGGAAACCTCACAACATTAATAAGAGTGACAGAGTTTTTTATAAAGGAAGTAAGCTCATATTTGTGTAAATGACCGTTCCTCCAGGATCACGTGATTCTGCGAATGTGTAAATTAACGCAGAATCAAGCAAACGCTAATGATATTTGGAGAGCTTGGAACTCTTTAAAAAATACCAAAGATTTTTTACAGAATTGAGCCAAGATGTGCTGAGTGACGTCATCACTAAGAACAGCAGTATAGCAAGAACTAGCTTGGTTTTAAAAGATAAATCCTGTGCTGGCAATTACATACAAAATAATTCAAGAAAATTCTGGAGGGATTGAAATGTGTAGGTGCGATGATGCGCCATGTAGCTCATCCTGCTTTCACACTGATTCACACCTCATGTGACAGGTTTCATGATGTCAGGTGTGTCACACTTTCAACTCCACTGATAAAGAAACTGCTATAGATACATATACAAGATTAAACCACACCTCCAGTGTCCTTCATACGTCATATGACTCCAAGATACTTGGAGAACTAAAACCTTTGCACACCATAAGTATAATAATAAAACAAGTGGTTAATAAAGAAATCAATAGAGTCGATAAGTATCCACACAAATAAAGATGTTTGGTAACATTATGCTGGTATGTATTCATGTGAGCTGCTATTTTCAGAAGAATACATTAGCCTCTAAAAAGCAGCACGGTCATAATTAGTATTTCCATGCAAATGTCAACAGACTCCTCTCTGTCCACTAGTCTTTGTTTTATAATTAATATGGAAACATTAATGGAGTTTCAGTCATTTCAAACGTGATATCTAGTCAATATTCTTGGGACTGTAATCAGACTGAAAATGTTGTGTATTAATGACTAGTACTGACTCTCAAATGTCACTACTGCATTTCACTGTGATCTTTAACAGCTAGGCCTATTAATGACTGTGTAATAGGAAAGGTGGCACATATAAATGCAGTTTTTGAGAGTAATTAGTTCAATAAACCAACCTTACAAGGGTCTAACAACAGGATGTATAATTTATTATAATATAATGTTTATCAGCTGGCTCATCACTATAATTAACCTTAACCGTAACTAACCTTAATTAATCTCTATATTTATTTGTATTTCATTTATCATAGTCTAAAAAAAGAGTGTGAAGTGACATACGGCTAAGTACGGTGACCCATACTCAGAATTCGTTCTCTGCATTTAACCCATCCAAAGAGCACACACACACAGCAGTGAACACACACACCGTGAACACACACCGTGAACACACACCCGGAGCAGTGGGCAGCCATTTATGCTGCGGCACCCGGGGAGAAGTTGGGGGTTCAGTGCCTTCCTCAAGGGCACCTCAGTCGTGGCCGGCGAGACTCGAACAAACAACCTTAGGGTTAGGAGTAAAACTCTCTAACCATTAGGCCACGAGTTCTGTCTGATTCGGGTTTTATTTTGGTTTATTTATCACAGCTAGGTAAGAATCCTGCATAGAAAAAAAAATGTTGCTAAAAGAAGCTATGTTACATAATGGGAAAGGGGAAAAAAGAAGGAAGGAAAAACATTTTAAATGTGATGTAGTACAGCAATGATCGATATCAATCAGAATCAATAATTTTTAAAATGTCAATATTTGTCATATATTAGCTGATGTTCCAAAGCTGAGGTAAATTATACAATGAGGTGGTATTGATATGAAAGAGATGTTCAGTTTGGCTTTTTCTTAGGCTATTCATTTGTGCTGGTCTATTTTTTCTGCTGAGGTTTATTCAAGATCATTCAAGTCTTGTTGACTCTTAACTAAATATTATAGTGTTACTCTCGTAACACTATGTCAACTATGTTGTTATGACTGTCATCATATATCCTACCTGTTCTCTCTTTTGTCATAAGGTGCCCCAGGTTTGAACGCACTGCATCAAAAGAACTGAAAGCTGTTAGCACTGTAAACCCAACATTGTAAAATCAAATTAGCTTATTTTAGTTTTGAATATAATCTACTGAGGCCATCCTTAAAAATATTCTTGTTTGCCGTATCCTGACCGACCCTGTCAATTTAGGACCGACTCAATAAAAATTTTTTTTTTGCTTTAAGTCCGACCGTTTTGCTAGTTGTAAATTTGCGTTAAGAGCAACCATTTTTTACTCTTCAAACAACTAATGCAAAAGCAATAAAATAATATTAACGAGTTCGGGCATCATAATACATCTAAAAAAAATTCATTAAAAGAGCTCGACACCGCTTTAACTTGTCACGAAGTTCTGGAAAAACTGTGTCCAGCATCAAAATGAGGTTTGCAATGATGACCCAGTTGAAGACCCAGTCAGTGACGTCACGATATGCTAATTTGTTTAAAGTCATACCAAAATCACCATCACCAAAATTGTCCTTTTTTTTACATTGAAACTTGAAAAAAAAAATATAGACCTACCTACCGACCCCTTTTTTTTTTTTTTTTTTATTTATTCCAAAATATTTTTAAGGATGGCCTGACTACCTCGTTTACTTTCAACCAAAAACTGCCACCAGTGGAAGCAATACAAAATAATTCAAAGAAGATTTTACTTATTAAGTGTGGCACGTCTGCAATTCTAATGTAAAGCATTAGCAAACATTTGTGTATTGGATTTTACATTCTATATTATTTCACATTATAACAAAAATATTTTGTTAAGCATTTAGCATTGAAAGTGAAAACACCCAACAACCTAGCTGAACTATATGTCCTGTTTGAAGGACAACAGTTTCTAATCTCACAACATAGACTTTGTTTATGCCTAAATTGGACCATTTGATGTATCCAAGCTGGCGTACGATGTTTGTGTACAGATTTCCAGTTTAATTGGACCTGACCTCCCTGAAACACTGCTAACTGAGAATTATTATCACAGGACTGTCAGGATGACTCACAGTGACTCAGGCATATCATACAGTAAGTATTTCTCCCTTGACTCAACAATATTAAAAAAAATAATAAATCCTATGTACTTAGGATAAAATGTAACAACATGATATCAAGTCTAAAAGATTGCAGCAGTGTTTTTACAATATTTTAATCAGTCATGAGCTAAAAGGTATACATCTTAAATGTTGAAAGTTAAAAAGTTTCCTTTTCTAATGCTGGCAAGTACATTTTTATAAAATGTTATAGCTAAAGAGGTAAAAAAAAAAAATTATCTCATCAGTGTCGGCGCCAGAGAATAGAGAATGAGGGGGCCTCATGTTTAACTGGGGGGCCTATCTCGTTCACATACTATTACTATTATTAAACTTCAATAAACATGATAAAATATTAAACGTGTCACTCACTGTAAACTATAATATATCATGACTCTAAAGTGCAAGACTCGTGAAAACACACGCAAATTAGCCACCAGCATATATCCAAACGTACTAAAGCAAAAAGGCATCTTACCTTTAAAAGAGCTGCAGGCGACGAGAGGAAGAATTAAATTTTTGAAGAACAAGCTGATCATTTAGCCTACTGATTTACGTTACTGACGTTGTGGCAGCGTGAATGTAATTGGCTGACTATGTTAGCACTGCATTATGGATTAGTACAGTTATTATTTTTTAAATTAACTTATACTCTTTATTCTTTAACTAGTATTCATGGTATAATAAAAGTAATTTGCAAAACATTTTTTTAAAGTATTAAGTTCGTTATTTTTCTGAGAAGTAAGGGGGCATAGTGACTCAAGTGGGCGGGCCACGCCACCCAGGGCCCGCTCGTGGCGCCGACACTGGATCTCATATTCCATGACGGGACATTTACATTTACATTTACATTTACAGCATTTGGCAGACGCCCTTATCCAGAGCGACGTACATAAGTGCTTAAATCTCTAACACTGAATACATTAATGCTGGTTCACTAGGTTACAGACTTAAGATACCACGAGTTTAAAACATTTGTTCAAAGTTACAATGAAAAAGTGTCAAGGTGTTTTTTTTTTTTTTTTTTTTTTTTTTAAATGCAAAGGATAAGGAAAGAAGTGCTAGTTGAAGTGCTTCCTGAATAAGTAGGTCTTCAACCGCTGCTTGAAAATAGCCAGTGACTCGGCTGTCCGGACCTCTATGGGAAGTTCATTCCACCACCTTGGTGCCAGTACAGAGAAGAGTCTTGTAGTATACTTGCCTCTTACCCTGAGAGATGGTGGAACCAGTCGAGCAGTGCTGGTAGATCGGAGGTTACGGGGTGCAGTGCGAGCAATGATGAGGGCTTTGAGGTAAGATGGGGCTGGTCCATTTTTGGCTTTGTAGGCCAGCATCAGTGTTTTGAACCGGATGCGTGCAGCTACCGGAAGCCAGTGGAGGGATCGCAGCAGCGGGGTGGTATGCGAGAACTTTGGCAGGTTGAAAACAAGCCGGGTAGCTGCATTTTGGATCATTTGCAGAGGACGGATTGCGTTCATAGGTAGACCTGCCAGCAGTGCATTGCAGTAATCCAGTCTAGAAATGACAAGAGACTGAACAAGTACCTGGGCAGTCTGTGTGGACAAAAATGGCCGAATCCTTCTAATGTTGTAGAGAAGAAACCGACATGAGCGAGTCACATTTGCAACATGAGAGGAAAAGGACAGTTGATTGTCCATGGTTACCCCAAGGTTGCGAGCTGTGGCTGAAGGCGAGATCAGATCGTTGTGCAAGGATATAGCAAGATCGTGACCTGGGGATGAATCATTTAACATCCAGACACAACTTAAAACACAAATGTAATTCAATTTTTAAACTAATTGTAAAGTTGTGACTTGTATTTTACTGTCAGGTACTGTTAAAAGCTTTATGTCAGTATATTCAAAACATACTAGTTACACTGTACTGTTATATAAAATATAGCAAAAACTGCTTGAGAACAATGAAGTCGGTTTGAAATTCATGATAATGTCATAAAATGTATCAGAAGCCTAAGAAATGATTGTAATATCATAACATGCAACCATTAACGTAGATCAACAAGACCAAAGCACATCCTCCCCCTAACCTGCACCGTAACAAAAAGGTTGCTGTTGGCAATAATAAAAATGATGTTGCCATGCAGAAATACCATCCGAACTCTGTCAACATACTGCTGCGATATTTCAGGGCTTAATCCGGAAGGAACAATCGAGTCCACTTGGCTGCCTGTAGTGTGTGAGCGTGATAAGCCGTTAGCCATTTAAAAAGACATACAGTGCAGAAGGAAACACTCTGAAACTAGTTGCAGGCTTCAAAGTATTAGTGGAGCAGCACAAACAATATTACACACAGCCAGAGTAAGCAACTCACGCTAATCCAAAGAGAAAGTGCAAGCATGAGGAGCGATAGAGAGAGAGAGAGAGAGAGAGAGAGAGAGAGAGAGAGAGAGAGAGAGAGAGAGAGAGAGAGAAAGAAACAGAAATAAGAGGAAAAAAGTAGAATGTTGTTTCCGTTTTTTCATCATTTAAGGTGCTGATCTTGACACCTTATGAAGTGTTTGTTAAAATCAATACATTTCAGTGAAGTGTTTTTAATTGTTTTTACTCTTTTTCCATCATTACAAAGGAAGACAGCTGCTTTGAGAATAGCGGAGTCAAGTTAACCTTCAAGCTAGTGAAGCTTAATTAAATAGGTTGAGTCACTGCTTTCACAAGACTGTAGAAACATTGATGGTGAAATGTGGCTATCGATATTTGAGCAAAGAATAAATATAGAACAACCGATGCACTTTCAGGTGAATGCATTTGGAAGGGATTTTTATATTATCAAAGGAGAACATAAGCAGCTCCAATAAAATTGCATTTGAAAACATCACTGCTTACACTAGGTGATGTACAGTATCCCAATACCTTTGTGTGTGGAGGATCTGTCTTTGTGTTGGCTTTTTTTGTCTTGGTAATTTATCTTTGTCTTTGTTGTATACAGAATTTGTTCATTTGATTTCAGCTTTAAAAGACTTAACATTCAATGCAAACAACATTATAAAATGAAATTAAATAGCTATATTGTGCCGAGGCTAATTAAAAAAAAAAAAAAAGTCACCGATCAGTCAATGCAGGAACTCTCGTATCTGTCATTCTGATTCATTGTCCACAAATATCGCTTTGGATCACTGCCTTGAATCTCCAAGACCTGCCTAATCTACATTTGGATAATGTAGTTGCTGGTCCTAAAGGCCAGCCCAGCCCACTGTGAAGGGCAT
Source organism: Tachysurus fulvidraco (assembly GCF_022655615.1). NCBI lineage: Eukaryota > Metazoa > Chordata > Actinopteri > Siluriformes > Bagridae > Tachysurus > Tachysurus fulvidraco. Next base: position 7,217,753 of record NC_062519.1, on the reverse strand, counting down.
GGTGTAGCTTTACTGCAGCGATCTGAAGCTTATTGTATTTGGCATGCATCTTAATAGTCAGTGCTTTTTTTTCCAAAGTCAGTAGTAAGAGATTGAAACAGTTTGGTGTCAGTAGTATATGGTAGTTTTCTAACATGAACTAAATGAATCTAGAAGCTGCAAATGTGGTTGTTGTTTTTTCAGCTTATATCGTGTGGATAATAATTTGCAATCAGGTTGTTTCATTCCTTTTGGCTTTATAAATGAGATGATAATGTATACACTTTGTATGTGTGGGAACAGAGATGGTTGTAAATTAAATTTACAATAAAAAAACAGTATTAGACTTAATCAATCAGGACACTTTTAAATTGCCTTGTTTAACTTGTCCTGTTGATTATGTCCAGGGTCACTCATCATTGTTGCTGGAATCAGGGGATTGTGGTTCCAATTCCAAACATACTGTATATCGGTTAGAAGTGTAATATCATACATTTTTGACAACATACAATTATGACATCATAAAAGTCCAATAATGTACCATTGTGATATCGTTCACTTCCAAAAATATTGCATTATGACATACTGTCATATTCCCCCTTTTTTTTTTTAAAAAAAAACCCGTTTTTTTTGTTTGTTTGTTTTTTGGCAATGTCTGTTATAAATATTTATACTGCTTTACAACTTTAGTTTTACACATGAGCTCTGGAACAAGAACGGTTTGATTAACAAGAATCGAGTGCATTTGTTTATTTATTTGTCTGTAGCATTTTAATTTTTGTATTTTTTTATGCCAATTTTGATATGCGAGTCATTTTTTAATTATTGTTAGTTTTATTATCATGACAAAACTAGATCAAAAAATACCATTGCAACATTATGCTCTTGTAACAGCTTGAGATTCGAAAGACATAACATTGTAACACGATACAATTCAAGCAAAATAAAACTTCCAACATCATCACATTATAACATCAGGTCTAAAAACATACCCCTTTAATCTCATTATAAAAATCTCAGCATTATACCATCGTATCATTGTAATGTCAGAATTCCATCAGTCTACGATTGTAACAGCGTACAATTTCAAAAACCTACTATTATACCATCATAACATTTCACCCAAATACCATATAATTCTGACTATACACCACTGTAACATCATTTGATTCAAAGAAAATATCAGTGCAAATTCATACAGTTCTATTAAACTGCCATTATAAGCTTATTTGGACTGTACCATTCCAAACACAATACCATTTAAACACTATTTTAACAGGAAAACTATATTAATCCAACCCAATGTTTTGGGTTACAAACAGGGTCTGTAAACAGTTCCAGATTAATTAACAGTCTTTCATTTTAAACTGGCGAAAAAATCCAAAATGAGAGACAGAATCACTCAGAAAAGATGCTGAAGTCAAGTGATTTACAGTAGTTAACTGGGCAAAAGACAAAAACATCAACTGAACTGGCCGTGAATGTTAGAGAAGAATAATGAGGACCTGAGCATTTACTTTACATAGATATATGAGTTTTGGAACTGTTGACGATGTCCATGCTTCAAGGCCACTCTGTGTTACTTGGAGTAGGAAGCAATTAATATAACATAAAACCAACATTAAACCATTTGAACATCATCCAAATAACATGCTATAACTACACAATATTTATTTAATTGTTCTTTCTTTTTTTAAAGCACTTTTTGCTATTTTCCTTATATACAAAAAAAAGTATAGATATGGTAGCTTAGTGGTTAAGGTGTTGGACTACTGATCGGAAGGTCATGAGTTCAAATCGCAGGTCCACCAAGCTGCCACTGCTGGGCCCCTGAGCAAGGCCCTTAACCCTTGTTGGCTCAGTTGTATAAATTGAAATAAAATGTAAGTCACTCTGGATAAGGGTGTCTGCTAAATGACAGAAATGTAAAATGTAATGTATGGCTATCACCATATGTAATATTATCAATTTTTGGCTATTGCTATCATCAAGATAATATTAAAATATTTTCCTGGTAAAAACAAATTAGATTTGAAGACTCTAAAGAATAGTACAGTGAATAGTACATGAATGTACCATCCACACTGAGCTCCCTGACCTGCAGGACATCTACAGCACGCGGTGCCGGACCAGATCCAGGAAGATTGTAAAAGATCTCAGCAATCCCAACAATGGACTCTTTTCTTTGTTGCGTTCAGAGAAACGCTTCCGCTTCCTGAAAGCAAACACAGAGAGGATGAGGAGAAGCTTCTTCCCGCTGGCCATCCGGATCTTAAACCAGGAGACACCCAGGATCTAACACTGGCCCTCTCTCTCCATCCCCACTATTCTACGCAACCACCCCCCCCCTTTTTTGCACGAACACTTTAATTCTGGACTGTCACTTTAACTCTGGACTTGCGCAGCACAGTGCCACTTTATACACTCCATACACTATTTACACACCATACTTAACCTGGACATCCTAAGGACACTTTAACTCTGGACTTGCACAGCACAGTGCCACTTTATACACTATTTACACACCAAAATGCACCTGGACACTTTAAGGACAATCTTTAAAAACCATACACATTTATGTATATGTATATTTATATGTAAAATATATATGTATATACATTATTTCTTCATATTCTCCATATATTTCATATTTTATATAATTTTTTATATAGTTTTCTTATATAGTTTATACTTTCTTATTATTTTATTCTCATTTTATTTTTTGCTTTTTTATACTTTTTTATATTCTTTATTCTTATACCGGACAGTTGCGTAAAGCATTTCACTACATATCGTACCCTGTATGTATGTGTATGTGACAAATAAAATCTGATTTGATTTGATGATGACTGTAAGCCGTTTTATATCTGTCAGCTTTGGTTAGTGTCTATTCTCCTGGGGTTGTTAGTAAAATTAGTTAGTGCATTTAAACAATCATCATCATCATCATCATTATCATCATCATCATCATCATCACGACGGCCATGCAAAACAAGTCTGCTGATTATACCAGACACAAAAAAATCTGTTTATTTCTGTAATGCTATCAGCAGCATTCATCAAAGCCTGATAGATGGTTTATCGTTATTGTCATAGTCACTTTATTCAAGTCAGGTGGATCTCATGGGTCAGCTCTTTTCATTTAAGCCTATAAAAGACTTAAAGGTTTATGCAGTGGTTAATTCACAGGCTGTATCTTTGAGATAAATGTTATAGAAAACTCAATAAAGAAACACTGTATAGCAGTTAGTAAAACACTATCACTGGAGACTTGTCCAAGAAAACGGTGATTATGTTATATAAATATGTCCTCATTTTAACTGTTCTTGTGAAACCACTTTAAGGATAATAACGTTTCTTTTGATCACTTACATGCCTGTAAATTAATATGTTGCCATCAGAACTTTAATCACTAAACAGCATCTCAGCAAACCTTTTTTCAGGTGTTCAAATCAAGTCACCGTTTATTTGACTTATTTTTGTACAAATGTAAATGTGTGTAAATCTGTATAAATCCTTTCCACAAAAGTTGCATTATGTAAATGATTGTCTTGTTGTCAGAGTTTCAATTAATAAAGAATGACTCAGTTTCATTCTATGTGAATATATAAAGCAAGCACTAATAGCTGCAGTTTGAATGTTACATAAGACAGAACTGCCCAAATTAAACATTCATTTTTTATGTAAAAAATTGTTAGACTTGATTAGCACTACCATTTTAATGTGTATGTCTGAGCTGAGTTGAGCTGAACGTTGGCCTACAGCAAGTTGTCACTGTCTTCCTTGTTCCAGAGGACACTGAGGAATTTGGACATGTGACCATGGTAAAGTTGCTGAGGCAGAAAGTTCAGCAACAGACTTGAATTTTCGGAAGCAGATTGTGCTGAGAAACAGCCTTCCTCATAATCTCACTTAAATATTCCCTTTTGCTATAGACCATTTAGCACATTCAAATGTGTCATTATACTGATATTGACCATCTGCTCTGCAATCATGTAAGGCATGAGCAGCACTTAGATTGAAAAGCCAACCGACAATGGAGAGGTTCTACTCATCGTAAATTGCTTTAAATCTGATTTGAATCACTTTGTTAAAAAAAAGAGTGTGGGGGTGGTGGTGATAGTCTGCAGAGCAATTTCAGGCCAAAGTGGTCAAAATGCTGGATGATTTGGAATGACATTGGTTTAATTGCCATATGGAATATGGACTTGGTGGGACATCAGTGTAATTAGCTTCTCTCTCAGATAATGTGCAGTTAGCCAGATGAGCCACTCTGTGGTAGAGCTCTAGTAGAAAATTATTTTCTGTTGGCTTCCTGTGCAGGTTTAAATGTGGTTTTGTTGGCTTCAACTGCTCACTTCCATTGCTATCCACATGGCCCAATAATCTAAAATTGAACAAACAAAATGGAGACAATGCTAAAGATCACTAACCTAACATTTTGTTATGCCAAATGCAAATTTTATGCCAAGTTCTATTGAAAACAGATAAGCTAAAGAGCACTAGCATAGATGTTGGTGATTTCAAAAGAGCTAGAAACATTACTTTTGGTCTCTGACATCCCTAGTGGTCCTCTCAGTGCCGAGATAAAATGGGAAGGTTGTGTCAGGAAGGTGTCACAATCTTTTGGCAATATAGTGTATATATACAGTAGCTACCTTCATTTCAAACTCAATCATACTCAAAATCAAATGTTTTCAAATTTACTTTCACTCAAATCTGATCCCAAAACCATTGCACATGGTGCCAGCATAGACCTAAACCTCTGACTGATCTGGTTAACTCATTCAAATATTTAAGATATGCCCTAGGTGGCTAATGTAATAGTAGATCATGATCTTAGAAACAAGTTCACTACAAAAAAAGAAGGCGAAAATACACTATATAGACATGTGAGCTCCATGAACTCATGGTTTGCCAAGACATTGCCATCATCAGAAGCAAAGACATGCTAAAAGAAATTGGAAATTTTCACTCAGATGTTAATGGATCCTTAAATGGTTGTGAATGATCATGGCCAGAACACTGTTGGCTGTCAGAGTGCACCAGAAACAGAACATACTTGATCAATACAACTATAAAACTTTGACAAAAGACCAGTGCAAAAAAAACATAATATTAAACATACTGCAAAATCTTAACTGAAACGTGCCCTGCAGTTGTATTTATTTACCCATGCAACCCAAACTGTAACATTGCATGTCGAATGCTAAATTAATCTATTTGCATAGACACTTCCCTGCATGTTGCAATAATTTGAACATTTAAAAAAAAACATTTTTATCAAAAGAAATCCACAAAAACAAATATGATTTATGCTTTTGCTCATTTGAAAGACTCAGCTGTCCAAATACCTTGTTAGTAAATCAGTTTGTACATTTTTTTGGCAAGCATTATCAAGATTGTCTGTATTTTTACACATACAAACCTCTACTTAATCAGGGCCTGAGAATACTAGTCTTGTGTTTTATATTATGTATATGAAATGAACTGTCAATTTCATTCTAAGCCTTTCCTCCATCAGACCAAAGCAGCTGTTCCAACATACACTGATTAGTCAGGATGAAAATTAGCACTTTCTTCTTTTCTGTGAAGATCCCTGAAGTTTCATTAACACCTGAAGGTGTGAAAACAGTTTAGCGTTGCTGAACTACACTCTGGAATATGCTAATCAAAGGCTTTCTTTTAGAGATGGAATCTGAAATGACTGAGCTATTACACCATTGCTGCTATTTATTTGTGATTAAACCCAATTTATCACAATTGTTTATCAGAAAATCACATCAGTTTATATCACCTAAAGTGGATAAATCCCGATACTGATCCTGGACATTTTTTCTTCATTACATATTTCTTTCACCAGAAACATCTCAATAAATTGTTTCTTGCAATTCTGTGGTTTCTGGTCACACATTACATGGACGTGGCAAACTACCTCTAGACACATTCATCATTTGTGAGGTACGTACTGTACTGTAATATCCCCTAGTCTCTTTCTCTAAAGGAAATGAATAGATGTCAGGCTAGCAACTGTATAGCATGTTAGTTGAGTGCAGTCATTGAAACCAGAAAAAAATTGGAACAGAGAGCAGAAGGATCACCGAATTTCTGGAACACGATCTGACATACTATCAACAAAACATTTGTGAAATAGATCAAACTTGCTGTTAAGAACACATTTGCTCATTTGCTCAGATAAGACTAAAAGAATGGAAGAATGTCTCAGTGTGAACCCTGACAATACCACAAGAATCCAAGAAAACTGAGGGAGTGTGATAGCCCAGCATCCAAGAAAACATAATTAGACCCGTCACTTGTGAATTCCTGTTATATTATGTATACTGAATGAAACAATTAATTGCTTTCCTACAACTGTATTCAGCAGTGCATGCACAAGAGAAAGAACTGTGGATTTATGTGTACCCGAAGAAGCATGTGTTACCTCTCACCCTGCCAGATCTTGTGCAACAAGGGAGAGGCTGAGATTTGTTCATTACCTAATTTAAAGCAAACAGTGTAAAACAGTATCTTCAGTATATCAAGTTAGATGTACAAATACTAAAAGAAGCTCATGTTAAAATGTCATAAACACCTCCTTTATAATCACCCAAACTATCAGTTATTAAACTATTAATAAAATACAACGAATTAATCAAACATAAAGCCAAGGTTAAACCTCATCTTTATTTCCAAGAGCAGCTAAGCTCATACTTGCATAGGAATCACAGATATATTATATTTCCATAACTGGTTAGGCTTCATCACAGTACTAAAACAGTACTGGTTAAAATAGTAAACTACCTGCTGCTGGCCTCAGATCAGGGTTGTGTTTCATTGCTTGTACTGTATGGTGTGATCTCAGTGCAGTTACTCATGCCCGAGATAACTTTATTTTTCTAGAAGATTTATATCACAGTCATAGTCAATATTCAATTTCAAATACATCATTGACAACAGTCTCTCAGTTAAAGCTCACAGATACAATTAGCAGGACACCAGAAACATTGCTAAACTAAGATATACAATGTTGTTTAATGTTGAGAAATAAAGCTTGTTTTAACATCTCACTAGCAGAACTGGTCAACTAAAAAGAATATTATAATTAGAGAAGTGGTTAAAATGTTATCATCCTTTTTTAAAATAATAACAAAAGACACCTTTGAGTCCTAGACGTAACCAGCTCACATTGCGTAGTCTGTGCCAAGGAAAAACAACGTGATGCTACTTGAGTGGAAGTGCTCACGTAGCTGACAGCAAGACACACTCTCTCAGGGAGTATGTCACTCGATCTGGCGGACCAGTGGGTAGGTGACAATGAAGAGTAGGGGAACGGAAGCTTTTGGATTAACACGCGTCTGTGAGTGTCAGTGGCCTGAATAAACATGGACACGGCCTGTCTAAAGCATCTAGCGCCAGCCATGCATGACGGCACAGCTGGCAGTGCACACATATACTATTGCTAAAACTGGGCTCTTACATGGCTTTTAAATCTATGGAGTGACAACATACAATGCTAAATAAAATAGATATATTGTTAAAGTCATATATACACAGGTGTGGGTACATATATTCATAGTGTGCACCTTTAAAATTATATTCTGTTGTCTATTACTATTTTTCAAGTTCTAGAAATGTAGAAAATAGATTACTTCACAAGATGGGTGATCCCAAATATAAAATGAAATTATAAACATACACTTTATTATAGTAAAATATAAGAGTTTCTTTAATGTGTCTAATTATAAATATTAAAAAAAATGCTAAAAATACTGTTAAATACTGTTGCACCCCTGAAAACTGTACATTTATATAAACGGGATAGATGGCTCTTAAAAATATTTCATTATAGACATGGTGATTATTCGGAATGCATGCAAAAAGAAAAAAAAGACAAAATGTACATAGTATTATACTATTATATTATTATTTTACTAATTTTACTAATTATTTTACACAAATTTCTGGCTACAAAGGTCTGAAAGGGTGCATATCAAGACTTTATATACTTTTGTGTCTGCTAAAATATTCTATGGTTTTAAAACAATTAGAATTCTTTGCTTAAAAAAAATCACATTATCATTTAATGATTAACTTGAAATAAGACATTTACACCATTTTACATTAATAATTGAATTCTAGATGAAAAAGAAGAGAAATGAAACAGCAAGGATTTGGAGCTCTAAATCCTTTTAATTAAAAATCTCATTTGTGTTACATAAGTTTGTGAGCAACAAAGATATCAATTTAATACTCCTAAAGCTTTCTGGGTAGATGAAGCACTTCACTGCCATACTGGTTAAAGTGATTTAGCATTGATTGGCCTCTATAACTCTGAGATACAATAAAAGAGATGATATTGGTTTCTTTAAACAGTATTCCAATAGGATCTGACTGCAGCATCCAAAGTCTTTACCAAATTGATTGAGGTGGCCTACTGTGAAGACCTTCGTCCATCCGGGTTTTATTGGTTTCTGTGGAACTCAAATTGCCTGTGACAATAGGAAGGCAGGCAGGCAGGCAGGCAAAGTTTCGATGAAATAAATAGTCAAAAAGCTTTCATAGAGGAAAAAAAAGGTAAAAGAAAAAAATGTATAGGATGTCATAGAAACAGCTTGGCTTTTTAAAAGATATGAAAAGGTGCCACTAAGAGAATCTTCCTGGGTTAACAAAGCAATTTTGCTAAAGTCACAATTAAGAACAATCAATGGAAAAAAATAGATGCTTCAAACAAATTTGATTAAATATGTAATCAACATATATGTTTTTTTAAATCTTTAATTAACAACTAGTGGTTGATAGAAAATAAATACTTTAGTGCATAAGTTAATGTTAGTAGTGTAAATTTATGATATTCATTTTTCAGTAAATATTGCACACATACATCTCCAAAATTGGCTCTATTTTGATTATTGTCCGAGTTGAAAGTCTTAAAAAAAATTTATATGTCTAATTCACGTAATTTTTTACATCCACTTTAGTTGAAGTTGTAGCTGCAAGTGAAAACCCTGGATTATCAAAGAACATTAAACTTAATTATCAGTGGTTAATTTTTAAGGCACTGTCCATATAATCTCTGCCAGATAATTACACAAAATAATCCACTACTAAGTCTACTACTTGCTGATTTCAGATGTCTCCTCTTGAGGCTTGCATTCAAAATATAATAGCTTTTGTCATGGATTATATTCCTTATTGCCTAAAGAGAGTTGACAACCGGCTTTACTGTCCGCTAAGGTCTCTTTTAAAGTCCATCAGTCATCTGATTCAGAGATCTCCACGTAATGCATAACAGCTTTACCTTACTAAGATTCATCAGGTAACTGAGGATACAGAGTACGGTAAGCTATAGCAAAGACATTAACTTGAAGCTGGGGTTAAAAAGGATTAGTTGAGCTAAGTTGTTTTTTATTACATAATATGTTAAGTTCATGGTCAGTAATGGTGTGATTCTCAGACAAAGTCCAGAGATATCGCTGACTTGGTCTTAAAACTGACTGATTTAGATCACAGTTCCTTGCTGCAGAAAACATCAAAAACACCACCCACTAGAAGTTTGATCATCATAACTCTCTCATTCTGTGTTATCTTTAGACTGTGCTGACCAAAGTTATTCTGGTACAACTTCACAAAGTAAAACTTCAGTGTTCAAAGTATTGGCTTTAAATAAAAGCACAGAAATTAATTTTTTACCAAATGGTGAATTATAGTCATCAGTCACCCTCGACATCAACTGTCAGCATGTGCTTGCTTTTTCTATATACATATACAGTAAATAAAGTTATTTTCTTTTTTTGACAAGTTTTTTGACAACTGGAAATGCTCACTGGCTTTTATGCCATTTGAGGTGAAGTAAAAAAATTAAACTGTCAAGTTGGGGTAGACTTCTCAACTACTTCCTCAGTTTATTGGTGTTATTACAACTTGCAAATTACCACTTATAAGGCACCACAAATGCAGCATAAACTGCAGCCCAGACGTAGTGACCGCAACGTTGTTGATTCACATCTCTGGAGTGCGACTGTTGGTACTTTGAGAAAGGTCCGTAACCGTGGACTGAAATACAGTAGCAGTGATTTTTTTTGCAATACCTTAGACAGATACCTACTGTAGCAACTGTTTTAGCTTATACCATCAACTTCACACCACTTCGCTTCTCAAGTTTCTGAAGTCAAACTTAACTTCATACTACCCTGGAAAAACACTAGTTTCCACAGCAAAGGTAATTTCAGAACCCAGAGTCATTGATTTTATTGTGATCATTATGTTCATTGTGATAAAAACACAGTGTGACAGATGGGATTAAGCCTCAGACAAGAAGCAGTTCTCTCACTCTCACTCATTTTCTGTAGCCTGTGCCTATCTCAGGCGTCATCGGGCATCAAGGCAGGATACACTCTGGACGGAGTGCCAACCCATCACAGGGCACACACACACACACTCTCATTCACTCACACACACACTACGGACAATTTTCCAGAGATGCCAATCAACCTACCATGCATGTCTTTGGACCGGGGGAGGAAACCGGAGTACCGGGAACGTGCTACCCACTAAGCCACCGTGCCCCCCAAGAAGCAGTTCTTTAAATAAAATAAAGTTTGAGTCCATGATTTTAAATAATACAGAGTCCAAGACTAAACAGATGCCAGATCTTTGCTCTTGAATAAGTATGATGCTATGGTCTGGGCAGTCTTTGGGAGAAAATGCACTCTACAGGAAGAATAGGCACAAGAGTGAATAATAGGAGAAGCAGAGGACCATTAGTGACTGTATGCATTTCCCATTAGACTCTGACATAACACTGAGTACAAGGAAGAGAAAGAGGTGAGGTATGTATGGAGCAAGGTGACAATATACACTGCTTTTCTGCCTCATAAACAAAGCTTCATGTTATTGAATTAAATGGAGATTAACTGAGACGAAAACCAGCATCATCTAAAAACACCCACGAAAAAAGAAGAATTGATTCACAATGGATGCCCGAAGACACCTGAGATAGGCATAGGCTCCCCGTGACCAGAGAAGTTCGGATAAGCGGTAGAAAATGAGTGAGTGAGAGTGAGTGATTCGCAATGATCAGATCAAGCATTCTGATTGAAAGAAGACCGATTTTCTTATAATTAACAACCAGAATAATGTGCTTGAAGATTTGTGAATTTAAAGATCTGTTCTATAATTACCCTAATATTAAAACTGCTGTGCAAGTTGGAGATCGTAAAATATGAATGAGATTAAATTATCTTTTGTTAATGGTCTGAGAGAACTTTTTAAACGCTGTTGATTTCTTTTCTATCCAAATGATCTGACAAGTTTATATCAGTGAGATTTGATTGGAATGCACTGCCTACTCTGCAAAACCTACAAAAAATAGTTTAATAGTTTGGAATTGCTTTTGATTAAAACTTTTTTATTGTATTGTCGTTTAATAAGATTACCCCTTCAATATGGGTTGTTATACATTATGCTTGTCTTGTACCTCAAAAATAAACAGATGTTGTAGAACAGAAGTTTAATTTATCTTGACTGGGCCAAAAAAAGTGGTGGCACTCAACTACTTTTAGTAACAAAATAAATTACTTAGTTTGTTCAGGCAATGAGGCAATGCAACATCTTATTAGGTTTGGGCTCTTCATTCTAGATCTAATTACACGCTCTTGTACCCTCAGACTGCGTTCACTTCTGGATGGCCTTTTTGACTTCAGCTGTAGATAAGGAACAGGCAAAAGTTTATAATTCTGCTCTACAAATTCTCTCCAGTCTGATTGTCCGTTGAACCTAGATGCATCCACTGAGATAGTTGGACATTGAGATGATGGACAAAAACATGATCTTAATCACCTTATTAAGTATTACATAAAACACACTGTTTCTATTGACCTAAATGTGTGACCTAAAAAAAGTATTACATTACAATGTGACTTTTTTCTCAGTATTGTTCAATCGTAGCTGTTTAAAATATGGTTTATCAAAAGACCCCCACCACCACCACCACCACCACTACCACAAAAAACTGTACTGTATTGTGTTACACACTATTTTTATAATGCATTATAAAATGCATGATAACATTTTATATATAATGTTTCCCACACGTTCATTAACAATTATTTAACAAATCTATTATATAATAATGCATTAAACTATTTACTATTTATTAGTGAGTTCATAGTTTCTTATAGATATGATATTCAGAGAACTTAATAAAGCAAGAGGTGATGATTCATGAATTCTCTTTATCTATCATTGTAGAAAAGACATTATTTACATTGACATTATTTCCGATCCAGTGTCACCCAAATGAGGATGAGTTCCCTTCTGAGCCTGGTTCCTCTAAAGGTTTTTCCTCATATCTCAGGGAGTTTCCCCATGCCTCCTTCGCCTCAGGCTTGCTCAATAGTCATAGATGCTTGAGATATATAGTAATTTAATTTTAAACATTCTGAATTTTATTCAGTGTGTGTGCCCTGCGACAGGTTGGCACTCCATCCAGGGTGTATCCTGCCTTGATGCCCGATGACGCCTGAGATAGGCACAGGGTCCCCGTGACCCGAGAATAGTTTGGATAAGCGGTAGAAAATGAATGAACAAATAAATGAATTTTATTCTCTTTCTTACTTCTGTAATGCTGCTTTGAGACAATGTTAATGGTTGAAAGCACTATACAAATAAACTGAATTGAAATTTATCTAAGAATTTCTGTAATGACTACCCCTATATGAGAGCTTTTTTTATATATCTTTTCTAGCTGCCCTTTATATTGTATATATAAAAGCACTTCTAAACAAAGGCACATGTCTGAAAACTGCAGCCACTACACCAGCCTGAAACAAAGGAGACTTAACAGTGTTGTTTTTTCAGATGGTACAGCATATCGTGATTGCTTTACAGCTGTTGATTCCCCATGATATATCTTTGCTAGGTAAAGTGTACACAGCATAATAAGTTATCTGTGTCAGAATAAGTCCTAACTCAAACAGTTTGTGTTTATTAGTATCACTAATGGTGTGTACTGTTCTTAGTCCAGGAAGAAATACGAAAGAAAAAAACAACAGTAAGATAAAAATCCATGAACTATAAATTCAGTTCCAGAGCTGGATATTGTCTCTTCATGACACATTCTGTCACTGGACTTGACATTCTGTCATGGAATCATGATGTCTTGTTGTGACATGGGCAATACAAACACGGAGTGTATTAAGCTGTACAACAAAGATGAAAGAAGCACCATCACCTCTGTTACTTATCTTTCCCACCTTGGAATCAATAGTGAGTAGTGCTGAGGCATGAAGAGTCACATTTCATGTCATAGCACAAACACATTACCTATTGTCAGGTTTCTATTACTTTTTGAAAAATGAATCGAAGCAACAGAATTCTCAGGTACAAATACTACTACTCAAAGCACAAAGAGAAAAAGAAATCATATTCCAGGATAAGAGCACTCAAGAGAGTAGAAGTCTGATCTGATTATCCAGACCTCTCAAATAATTCTATGCTTCATACAGAGTAGTAAATTACAGCTCTTGACCACGGTTTTCACAAATCACAGCTCAGGTTCAGTAGGATACCTCAAGTTCTGGCAGCTCTACTTCTTTTCATCCTTCTCATCTTGGAATATACGGTTTATAGTTTCAGTCTTCAAAAAATGACTTGATTAGATAAAGACTTCTTGTCTCATAAAACCAAAAAAAAAAGAAGATACACGAGAGATCTGCAACAGTCATGTTCACTGCCTCCTGACTAACAATGAATATCTGTCACTGTTCGACTCTGATATATTGGACATATATTGTGTAAACACAAACCAACACTGATATTCCTATCTTCACTGTTCTGGTTTCTCAACTTTATACAGTAGTTTCTCTCAGTTTTTGTGTTTTGCCTATTCCTGGGTACTCAGTTTGTTTTCTCACCTCACCTACAGTATGCTAGTTTCTGACCGCTTAACATTTGAATTTGTCTACCTGCTTTTAATTAAAATCTGCTCAACTGAAAATGCATCCATTTCAGCCTCCATTGATATGACAATCACAATTTGAACACAGTCTTCATTCTCTTTTAAGAAATGTAGCATATTGTATTTGATTCCTTGAGAAAGAGTCAGTCGATATGAGTTGCTCTCTTCTGTCTTCACATTGCATTTAAAGGTTTATTTTTTGAACGGAGACTGCATGTAATAAGCTATATAGCAGTTTGATGCTGCGCTTTATTTTTCTGTTTTTCTGTTTCCACATACATGTTCCTGACACCAAAAGAGCCTTATGTCAACTGTGCACACTAATTAACCTGAATAGAAGCTGATATGTGTGGTGCGCACATGAGGTGTTATACCATCATGAAGCATGTTTTAAAAATATTACTAGTATATTTTTAAAGTCAATAGAAAGACTGCTATCCTACTGAGCCTACAGATCTGCTGGGCCACTATAAATAAAAACTAATAGCCCAAAGATGTAATCTTCTTGTCCCAGCGACCCAGGCTAGAAATCTGCCCACCCACTGTAATAAACATTAACCATTACAGCACTGAGCTCTCAACCAAAAACAAAATTTCATGAATGTGTTTATATCATCCATGCACTTTATAACATGATTTAACTGGCTTACATTCAATTCAAAATCTTCTGACATTTGAAGCATGTTACAAACAGAACCCTACATTTTTGACTAAACCTCTAAATTAAAGCACACCTTTCCACAGGGGCGGTTCTAGGACTTTAGGGGGTTTTAGCCCTCAGTGAGAATTTAAAACAAGAAGAGTTTTATATTATATATTATATGACTACATAGTAAGCCAAAAGTTATGGTATTATTAAATGGCAAAAGTGGACACCAAAATTTTATGCATGATGTAAGGATCCCAGTCTTGAATCAAATCAGTTCATGTATGTGTGCATTCTCTACAAACAGTGTGTCCAATGAATGCAGTCATTAATAAAAAAATATTCACAAGACAAAAACCAAATCAATAAATGTTATTTTTATTTAGTATTGAATGGATTGTTTGCATTAATATTTTGTTTGTGCTACAACTCTGGTAATAAGAATAGTGAAATTTCACTGCTTTTGGTTGCCGTCTTTGCGTCTTTCCGCCGATTAACATTATAGATAAACGCCTCCAGCTCTGACTGCATGTGCACGCTGCGCGTACCTGAGCTTCTCCGTTCAAAAAAAGCAGACAGCTGATGACTTACTTTTGAAAGACTACAACGCACGCGCATTAAAGCAAAGTTAAAAAATCGCTTTCGGATCTAACTGATAAATAATTTTCTTTCCCATCGACGACATGTCATGCATTTTAACATAAATTTTACTGTTTATTTATGAAAGTAAAAATTATACTTTTAGTTTTAGGGTGGCTGAGATCACAGACAGGGGGCTGGAGCCACCCTAAAAAAGGCCTAGAACCCCCCTGCCTTTCCATATGCTTAGATCTTCCAAAAGTCATCTAGTTGTCATGCTCAAAGTCAACTCAAAAATTCGAAGTCTCTGCAACACCTCTATCACAGCCTTACTCTTTCCACTGGCTGGTGTTGTATAGTGCCTTTAATAATATCCCATTCTGTGTACTTTGTGTGTCCTAAATTTTGATTTAATATTGTCTGAAATTGCAGTGTTTTTACAGTCCCCTTTGGTCTGATGATGTGGACCTATTTAAAAGGGCAATTACTGAAAGGAATCCTTGCATCAACGATAAATAGATTATAAAAAAGAACTGGTGACCAAAAAAATAATTAATGTATAATTAAACTGATTTCTAACAGATTCAGTGGTATCAAATATGATGGTCAAATATAGACTTAAACTTTAATCAAAATCATAAAGCCTGAAAGCCTGAGGATTAAACATTTATTGGTATTTGTTTATATGCCTATTAGGTTTACCTGTATAAGTGTTGATCTTATATAACATTAAAAAAATAGACAGTCAAATAAAAACAAAAAAATAAATAAAACCGAAACTTTGTGATTTACAAACCTGGTGCATTTCATAAACACAGCAGGTGTGGATCCAAGCAATTGGCCCAGAACAGCATGAAAAAGATGATCTCAGTCTGAGGAAGATTGTGACGCAGAGGCAGAATGTGATGAATCCATATGCAGATTTATTGAACACAGTAGAGAACAGCAGGCAAAAAACACAGTGATAAAACAGGAAAAAAGTCCAAAACCCGTAAATTTGTCAAGCAAGGCAAACAAATCCAAAAAGCACAATAGCAAACATATAAATCCACAAAACAAGGCAGAGGTCAAAAACACAAAGTAAGTCCAGTAAAACACGTCTCAGTCTCACAGGTAAACCAAACAATACTTCGCAACATGATATGGGGTGTGTGCGTCTTATATAGTGGTAACCCACAAGTCCTAGTACTCGGGTGAGGTCGTTACAAAGATGATCCCAGATTGGTTTTAAGTGAGCCCTCTAGCATATTTTAATTAACCCAATGTACTGGTTGTGTTTGTAGGGGTTGTGGATGACATTTAAAGATGTGAAATGCTAAACTGAACTACAAGGCACAAATAGGTATGTGCTTCCAAAAGCATGTTTGTGAGTTGCATTTAGACTCAGCAGACAAACTAGAAGAAATCACTGTTAATGATGGTCAAGAGATATATAAGAAGGAGTGTGGATCTCTGATTACTTACTCTGCACTCTGTCAAACCATGCTGTATTCAGTACATCACTACATTGAGTCACGGAAGAGCTGCCCTTTAGTACACTCTTGACAGTACATTCACGGGCCACTGATAATGCAAGCCAGTAAGGCAGTATGAAACACTGAACCAGAAAATGCATCCACGCATATGTCCCCAAGTCAAGTGTTAATCTTGAATAAACAGACTGACATGTGTCTGGAGACATGTGTCTGTAATATCAGCATCACTAGTTTTACTAGGCCAAGTCCAACAAAAGCAAGACAAAAATTCACACTGAGCAATGGTCACTGTCACAAGTATTCAACACATCCCCACATAACTTCAGGAGACAAAACCCTGACCCACAGCAGCTAATAATTACTTAAATGGAGCTAGATGGAGCTGTACATAATAGCATGTGATGATGATTGCTGTAGAAAGTACTGGCTAGACGAAGGCTAGAAAATGAGATGTGTATAATTCTTCTGCTGCAGTGAATAATTCAGTGACACCAGTGACATTTTCTATCAAGCTGAGCCACTAAGAACACAAAAATCACGTGTGATATACAGGTGCAAATATGTCCCTTGATATAAAAGTCAACGTACAGTAGATTTAATGCACATCAACACCAAACATAAGATAAATATTTAGTTTAACTTCACATTAGTCACAGGATTTACTTGAGGAGCATGATGGAGGGAGAAGAAGTCTTTGAGTCATTTTGCACATAACTCACCAAGGAAAAATAATCATGTCTCACCAGCATATATCCCCAAACACTCAGACACATGAACAGACAAAACAAAAAAAACACAAATGCATGTAACATAATAGGGTTTTCTTAAAATAACTATAAAGTATCCACCCACCCATCCATTTTCTGTACCACTTGTCCTACACACGATCACAGGGAGCCTGGAGCCTATTCCAGGGGACTCGAGGCACAAAGGCAAGGTCACACTGGCTGTGGTGTCCACCCATCGCAGAGCACAATCATATACAGATTCCCAGACTACAGACAATTTATAGTTGGCAATCATCCTAAAATTCATATCTTTGGACTGGGGAGGATGGCAGAGTATCTGCAGATAAACCCCAAAACACAGAGAAAGATGCAATCTCTACACACACAGGACGGAAACTGAACACGAACATCCATCACATATTGGAGTACAATGTTTAGTACAATCTCTGCATTTTATTTCATTACAGGGATAATATGCTTTCTCACCACAATCAAATCTCACTAGGTTTGATTCAAATAGACAAAACACAGTAGGCATATCTTAAAAGGTATCCTTGTGTTAAAGGTAGACAAATTGCCAAATTAATATTTAATAGTTTCTTGACAAATAACGCAATATGCTTAATCATGGAGCTGATGGCTTGTAGGACTGATTTATTACTTCAGGAGATTGTCTACTCAGGCAGGGTTAGGAAGAATACAGTTTCTTCTTGGATTAAGAACCCTATTCGTATTCCTATGATAACGTCTGTCATGTCTTCATTACCGGCCTGTACACTCTACAGTCATCAGCATCCTCCAGAGCCTGTTTAGGTGTTCTGTGATTATGAGTCTGAAAGGCAAATTAAGTGTAACCAGAGATGAAAGCTGAAGAGGTGTTTTGTGTATGTACTGTATGTGTGTGTGCATTGAATCAGGGCATATATTATAAATGATCTGAATAGCTATTGAATCCAGTGTCGAGAAGAATGCTTTATATCCCTGACCAATGACCTGCTGTACATAATGAGTTACTATTTTGGAGACTTCATGGACACTAATGTGACAGAAACCTGCTGCTGCTTCGGTTTATTGTGTAAAGGTTTATTACGGGGATCCGTAAAGAAGGGGGTCTAAGTGTGGCAATGAAAGAGATTATGCAAATGTAACACTTCATCTATTTCTGAAATGGATGAGAAATGCTAAACGATGCAGAGCAGTGCAGTGCTCTGTAACAGCATGTTCATGACAACTTCAAGATTTGATACCGTGTGTTAAAAATATTCTGCAGTTTTGGTAGAATATAGCTGAAATTACATGTTTTGAAACTCGAAATCCTTACACATGCACAAATGTTCCTAAATGACAAGCAAGTAGAGGGTCTTATCAGACACTTATGTGGTAGAACCCCCATTTGCCCACTAGAATGGCCTCAATTCTCCATGGCATGGATTTTATAAAATGGAAACATTAGTTTGAGATTCTACAAATGTCCGATTCTGCCACATGCCAAAGGTACACTACTGATTTCAAATCTGTTGACTGGGGAGGCTACTTCAGGCTAATACATGTTTAGTTTTTATTATATAGAGAATTTTCATGCTGAAGCTCACCAGATGGGTAAAATGTGTCCATAAAGTAATGCATATGGTCAGCAATACTCCTCAGGCTGTCGCATACTTAACAACAACACATTTACCAAGACATTTACCAACACATTTAACCACCGCTTATTGGATTTGTTTTGGCTTGTTTTTCACACCATTCTGCATTAAATATAGAGATTATTGTACATTAAACTCACAGGAGAACAACAGTTTCTGTTAAACAGCCAATCTGACAACAACAACCATGCCACCCTAATAGTCACTGAGATCTTTTTTCCCCCAGTCAAATTAAGTACAATTTTAACATTAAACGGAGCTCTTGGCCTGAATCAGCATGATTTTACTGCTGCTACATTATTGGCTAATTGGATAATTGCATTAATGCTGGTTTACAGATGTTCATAGTGGTGGCTTTCTGAATGCAATGTTCTGAAGTAAAAGTGACTAAGTCCACCTTTAAAAACTGCAGACTTGTGATAACCTTTTTTCAAGATAAACACACAGATAACTTTAGTAAAATGCCCAAAAGTTCAGATACCAATTAAATTGCTTAATCTGTTGTAAAATGAATGTAACCACTACCCTGAAAGTCTAAAACTCTAGGTTTCATTAAATAATAAATCACAAAAAATTACTCAGACTAAACTACAGTATGTACATTTGTATTTTGTATTTTTGTACATATGTACTTTTGATCTGTTTAACATGTGTAAGAAATAGACATTGGTTGCTATGACTGAAGTTTGGCAGCAAGAAACAACCAATGACCTAAACATGTGAATGCAATTCCAAAACTACCTAAAAATATGATGGCAATTAACGTTTCTGTGATGAAGAACAATTGGATGTACAGTGACACGGTACAGTAACAATTTGTTTTCTACAAACATAATTAGTTACAAAACACAAAACCATGAATAACTAATTATTAGATTTTTGTGTAAGCTTCAGAATTGTGTAATCACAAATGGAACCACTGACCTGAAATTCACATCCGTGGCGTTCAACACCTAGAACCCGAGGCAGAGGTAACAGCAGAGGTACCCGCCATATCTTTCAATCGCGTTCGGCTAATGTCAGACATGCGCACTGAACACTCTCTCCGCCGCATATTGAGAAGACACACCCCTTTCTGCTAATTGGCTACATGTTTGTTTTGTTAGTTGGCCCGACTCAGTTTTCTGAAGCATTTTTGAAACATTGTGCACCCCACCTTAAAATCAGGAGCTGAAGGCTGCATCATACCATCATCATATTCTTAAAACAGCATACATGCATATCAGTGCCTGACCTCACTAATGCTTTTGTGGCTGAATGGGCAAATCCCCACAGCCATGCTAGTTGAAAGCTTTTCCTGCAGGTTAGAGGCTGTTATAGTTTTAGGCTGTTATTACATAGTTGCACTCATAGGAACAGCATTACCAACTTTGCCAGGAAAGAAATAATGCATCAGATAGACATCAAATGTAATGCATTAAATACAGCCTATTGCTAAATATAGGACTGACATAATTTTGCATCATGCACTATAATGTTTTTAGCTTTTAAATTTTTAAAGGTAAGGTAACCCTTAATACATTCAAAATGTATATTTTTAATAGATATTAAATATTATAGCTCTACTAAATATGTAATGTCATTCTCATAGACAGCTTATATTCTGTGCCTTGAGTCTTTGTTTATGTTTTGTGAGCTCATGATGCTTTGCCCGCCCGATCTTTAGTCCGTTCCCGCCTCTGCACACCTGTTCCCCATATTTCATTAATTACCTCCCCTATTTGTACCTGAGTCCTTGATGTAGCTGGGTTTCTTTTGTTACTGTGTTTTTGTTCCCTGTTTTATGTCCCTGGTTTCTGTACCTTGTTTTATATTTTATTGCCTAGTTTTCTCCTAGTGTTTTGTGTGTGTCTGTCTTGTTATTTTTAATTAAACCCCTGTCTTTTTTTCTATCCCTGCATTTGGGTATGGATTTTGTCCCTGTCGAAGGCACACATTTTCTGAACACAAAAGAGAAGGCGGCATGCATATTACATAAATCTGGGGTAATGAAATGTTATAAAAGTGTGTTGGAATGGATTTGAAATTCCTTCACAGGCTTTAGAGATCTTACAGCTGTGTGGTTAATTGTGTGGAACAACTATAATCAGAAAAAGAATCTGCCCCAACCAAACTCCGATCTCAGCCTTATCATCAAAATTAAGTTAAAATGAGCCTATATTAAAAATAACATCTTAATCCCTTTTTTACAACACTGCAGTGTGGATGGATAAAAGTGCTAATTTGTGTGGGTGTGCTACTCATATCTGATGGATTAATGCTACTTCCTCCCTCAAATTTCATACATAGAGCCAGGAGGGCAAATGGATTTTCTTTCCTATATGCATAATTGTATTTTTCCGTGGTAAGGCCGACATTTACATATTACTTGGCAGTGTTTGTGCTCTCAATATAAAGGCTGTCCCATTCATAAAGCAGGAATAAGGAAAATAAGTCTTTATACTTGACAACTTTGAAGGAATCTCATACATCTTTTCCAGAGAACCCAGTCTTACAATTCTGTCCATCATATCATATCAGACATTACACTAAGCTTCATCTGATCATAAAAATGCACTATTTAGCTTTTAATATTCAAACACCTACATTAAGCTAAAATATCTTATCTACAAAAAAATAATAAAAGAAATATGTAGATATTTACAAGCTGGTTTTCTTTTTTTTAAAAAAACTCTATGTAGAACCCTTTTTGGTCCCCATCCAAAGAAAGCTTTAGGAAACATATTTTCTACAACTGTAGCTTCCATTATAGTAAAAAGCTCTCATAGTTTATTGAAAGACAACTGCTTTAATCTAAACTATTTAAAGTTACTTGATGACAGACATTTCTCAATTAAATGCGTCTGCTGTAAAAATATATTCACAGAAAAGCCTGATAGTCAGTAGTGACGACGACATTATGGCTCGGTTTGTTATAAATGGAAGAAAAACTGACAGACATTTGGCTTTCTGCTGTGGTGGTGTGCTGTTTTGGACATGAATTAACCAGCTGAGAGAGTATCGCTTTAAGGAAGAAGCTGCCATGCTTAATAACACCACTCTGAAAAAAAGGAGAGCTGAAGTGTTCACCAGCTTGTGTCCTCTGTGTTATCTTAATGCCTATTATGAAGACTGATACTTAACACTGCATTCAACTAAAACTTCCATTACAAAAAAAATCAACTCACTGAGCTGGGATATTTCAGGATTTAGAAAATTGGCTCTCCCTCAGATGCTGTGAATATCACTTAGAAAATGCAAATTTGCTGCTTTCCTCCAATTAATGTAATCTCAATCATTATGTTTGAAAAACAATTTTGCCCAAAAGTATAGTATTTTGTTAGACTCCTTAGTCTTTAAAGCACATTAGATGAAATTGACAATGATCAAGTGGTTACTGAAGATACATGAATTAATTGCCTATCTGTAGTAAACAAAAATTCCATAACTCCATAAAAACATCAGTCAGTTAGTCAGGCCTTCCCTACTCAAGTGCCTAGAACATCTTTGTATGCTGTATCATTATATTTTCTATTCAAGACAAGTCAAGTCAAGTAGCTTTTATTGTCATTTCAACCATATACTGTATAGCTGTTGTAGTATACAGTGAAATGAGAAAGTTTCTCCAGGATCCTGGTCGTACGTAAAACAAAGACAGAGCTAAGGACTTAGTAACTAGTCCTAGATACATAAAGGGCAACTGTGCAACCTGGTGCAAACAGTGCAGGACAAGACAAACAAGACAGTGCAGGACAAAAGACAGTGCGGGACAAAAAATACAAGACAATACACAAAAGACAATAAACAAAAACAGCACCGACCAGTGTAAATACTGTATGTTCAATCAATATTGCATGTGCAGAAATACTGGAATAAACACAGTATTATAGCAGCAGTTACATGCTACATGTTATAGCAGGTATTATAAAGTATTGTGCCAAACAGAAATCACCTGAAATGTGAGACAGCATGTGCAAAGAGCAAAATCAGCCTGCAAAGAGTTTGATGGATGGATATTAGAAGAGTGTGTATTTGGTGTAGGTCTGTGCAGTCCATACAGCTGATGTGTGTGTGTGTGTTGTGCTCAGTACAGTTCAGTTATTAAGGAGTCCGATGGCTTGTGGAAAGAGGAAGATACTTTCCAAAACATGTTCCAGCATCAAATATGTGCAAAGCAAGCTCCTGAAAACATAATTCAATAAGGGTGGAGTGGCTTTAAGTGGCCTGCACAGGGCCCTGACCTCAACCCTACTGAACCCCTTTGGGATGAACTGGAATACTAACTGCACCCAGGCCTAATACCACGCCAGTGCCTGACCTCAGTAATGCTTAAGTGGCTGAATAAGCACAAATCCAAACAGCCATGCTCAAAAATCTTATAGAAAGTTTTCCAAAAGTGGGGAGATTATTATAAGAGCAAAGGGATGACCAAATATGAAACTGTATGTTTATAACAATTACATAAGAGTGTGATTTTTCGGGTGCCCACAAACTTTTGGCCATATAATGTATCTGAAAGTGGATCTGCATGTGTTTTATATTTTTATACTTTGTGTAAGGAGTAATGAAGGACATGCAATTAAGTATGCGACTTTATATACAGAACTGGACAACAAGAATTCTCCTAAACTGATCCATCATCCTTGAGAGTTTAGCTCCAAATCAGGACAATGTGACAGACCGATGACGTGGATCAGATGTGTTTGAGATGGAGATAAAACTTGGTTTAGCCTAAACTTCAGAAATAGACACCTTACAGCCTGAGCACGTGGAAAGGTTCACATTTCCTGATGCATAATCAGCAGTGAGGGGGAAAAAGCATTAACACACGGCATGATAGAAAAGACTTTGTTTGCATTAAACACAAATGCACAGTCCTTTAAAACCCACAAACACGAGCGTCAGTGGAGAAAAACACTCTTACGCACGCGCTCCAAAGCAGCACACATGCAGGGTCCAACCGGCCACTGAGATTCCCGCAACGCAAACTGAGCATGTTGCGGTGACGGTTCAAATCCCCGCGTCTTACCTTCGTCGTGTGTTTTCTGCAGGCAAAAAGTCAAATTCCTCCTCCAGCTTGGCATGGCCAGCGGTTCGGCAGCGCGCTAAATAACAACAACGGGGATAGAGAGACAGTAAATGTCGATAGTCGGTGAAAAGTAGAATCCTCTCAGAGATCAAACCAAACAGAAGGCAAGAGTGGTTTCTGTTGGCATGAGAAAGTGGGGAGAAAAAATCCGCGCGCCGTTACGTTTACTATTCGCGCGCGCACACGAAGGTGACTCACCAGGTTTAATGTCACCGCGCGCTTGGGAAAGTGTGTAAACCTGCGTGCACCCAGTAGGTACGAGAGGCCACACAGCTGGATATGAATGTCAAATGATTCCTATTTGATAAATAGTGCACTACAAAGAGGGGAAATTCTGTCAACTTTGGTGCACTTCGTAGGGAGGAGGGAGCCATTTGGGACGCATCCCATTACGCATCGCTCTTTTCCTGTGATTAGCCACTGCAACGTGTGACATGTTCTTCTTTTTACATTTATGATAAAACCCTTATCCGAAGGGATATACAATTTGTTTCAATTTATACAACTAAGCAATTGAGAGTCAATGGCCTTGATCAGGGGCCCATGCAATGGCAGCATGGTGAATCGGGGATTCGAACTCATGACCTTCTGATCAGTAGTACAACATCTTAACCAGTAGGCTATCACATTCCTTCTTATCTGTTTATTATCTAACACTTATAAGGACAAACTAATAAGCATTAATTTCTTATTTACTTAAAATTGTGTTGGTCGTGGTTCTCTTTGTTTGCTTTATTCAGTTCACTATTTTTCCTGCCCAAGGCATATGAACACTTCATGCTACTTTGTGATATTTCTCTGAAAATGGTTTAAACATAAACTTGATTGCAGTATAACAGTAAAGTTTATTAACAGTGTTAGTAATAATAATTATAATAAAAAGAAGAAGAAGAAGAAGAAGAAGAAGAAGAAGAAGAAGAATTAAATTATAGATCTAATCACTATGAAATAATTAATTGCTTATTATCTCCCTGAATATCTATAAGATAACATCAGTAATCTTCTGTGACTGATTTGTGAAGTGGTGATGGACAATGAGGGTATTTGTGTAGCATTCATTTTTGTCTAACATATCAAAGGTGAGCTCTCAGGACTGGACGCAATGCTATAACTATTTAAGGTTGGACTGTGTCCCATGTGGACAGATTCTGGGAGGAGCTGCAGGACATATGCCACAAGAAAAGCTACAGAAAAAAATATTTGAAACTCGCTGCACTCTCTAGTGTCACTGGGGTTCAGAATGATGCACTTCTGGGAAGTTATGTGCTGAATGTACTGGATCCCATACAGGGATTTTCCTACTGAGCTACATTTTAGCTTGATTCTGTATGATCGTATATATACTGTAGATTTGTTGACAGGAGCTACTTCTATAATCATAAATACTAAAAAAAAGTAAAATAAAGATTTTGTATTTAATATCTTATTTGAAATAGCTAATAATTTTTTGTTTGAAATTTGTTCAAAGTGCCACTAGATTACTAAATATACTTTTATTATTAATTATTCACTTATTTCAAGCTATTTCATTGAAAATAATCCAGCTTGAAATAAGTGAATAATTAATAATAAAAATTATTTAGTAATCTAGTGGCACTTTGAACAAATTTCAAACAAAAAATTATTAGCTATTTCAAATAAGATATTAAATACAAAATCTGGGCTTTGAAACTTCAGAACATTAATCACACAACTTAATAAATCTGTTTTCAAAAGACATATCAGAAAATCTTGCATTTCAAACACCGCTGCAAGCAATCAATAAAATGACCATAGAAATTATGACTAACTTTTCCAGGACTTTAGAACTTGATTGAAAGGTTTTGGCTATATGGATGTACTGGTTGTTCAGGGGAATGACAGGTCATTGGTTTAAGAAAGTCTTTGAGGATTACTAAGTTTGTATGTCTGCATGCAGTCATCTCCACAAGGTTCCTGCTCGTTCTGCTGGCCGTCAGTGATGGAGTTCACGGCCCCTTGGCCTTTATTCATGTTGCTAATGCAAGCCTGCACTGTCCGCACACAGGCTAAACGCATTCGGATTTTAAATCACTATTTTTAAGAACTTTATTAAAGTTCATATATGTACAATAAGATATAATCACATAGAATCACACAGAAAACTGTGGTGTGAAATCTTATCCACCCTAAATTTTTATAATAGATATTTTTATCCAGATGTGCGCATTACACTGTATACATATAACTCAGACTTCATAACATGTGAGTGCTGTGCGTCGTAATGCATGGGTTGAGTGCACTTAGTTCCATGATTAGGCAAACATACTTAGCTACAACTGCGGTGTTGCTAACATCTGTTGCTCTGCAGGAATTGGGGCCATGTGAATTTACATCCAGGACAATTAACACTAGTATATTTAGTGCAAAACAGAAGCTGGCTATGAGATAAAATAAAAAGTATTTAAAAAGATTTAAAAAAAAAACAAAACATTTGAACATTTATTTATTTATTATGTTCAACAAGGTACTAGAATGTTATACATTTTCTCTCAGTTACTGTCATAAAATAACACGCGTTTGTCTATTACACTAGATAATTTTGCTGCCCTGGTGTGGCCGACCATCTGTAAAATACCGCAAACTCCAGATTCATCTCAGAATAAAAGATCACACCTTTAATTTCCTCACTGTAACCTGAACATTTTTAAACCTGATATAATCTTCCTTTATTAAATCATTTAATGCTTTTTGTTTAGCCAGGCCATCAAACAGACATCCCAAATAAATTGACCCCCAAACACTGTAGTTAATTAAAAGTTTTATTTTTTGTATTTTATACTATACTTTTGTTTATTTTTAACAAAAAAAATTAAATGCTTTATTACTGAAGAAATTTGTGATTTGTTTTTAAATAAATAAGTGAAAATAGCAAAAATGCTTGTTTATGTTTGGATGCATCTCCTGTCAGTTATTTTATAGAAACTATACAGGTCACCTAAGCTCCTGGGAATGGGGCGTTGTGAATATGGGTAGGAATCATTTAAACGTTGAACCCACTTAAGATTTAAAGTGCAAATCTTGAAAAATAAATCTTACCTTAATATATGTAAAAATGCTGCTCAAGGTGAAAATACTTTACTATTAAGCAAAGACAAATATATAACTTAACATCATATAAATTAACATCACAATCTGATTGCTGATTGGTTACAGTCAGTCTACAAGTGTCTGAGCTCACATGTATCACATGTATCTTTTAGTCTTTGTTATACTTCTGCCATGTCCTTCTTTTCCAGCCACTTCCCATCTTCTGCTGTGCTCGTTCCTCTTCTGTTTTGGACAGAGTAATATTCAGCAGCTTCGATCCCACAATTTTGCCATTCATCTCCCTGATAGCTGTCTTAGCTTCAGCATCAGAGGAATATGTGATGTATCCATATCCTTTGGACTGTCCGTTTTTTGTCATAAGCTGTACAAGGAGATACAAAAAGCAAACAATGAGCATTACACTCACACACACACAATAAAATATATATAAAACAGAACAGCTATGCTGTGTTAGTGTCAGGAAACTGTGATTGAACCCCCTGTAGTCTATGTGCATGTCTTATCTATCTATACTGATACAAACTTCTGAAATCATCTATAAAAATAGAGTGAATAAAAAAACACATGTCTACTGGAAGAGAGAGTAAGGGGATGCAAACACAGTGTATTGGGAAAGGAAGAAACTGGAGGTATTAGTAGTTCACCTTAGCTCTGATGATATTCCCGAATGGGTGGAACAACTTATAGAGGCGCTGCTCATCGATCTTAAAGTCCAAACCCCTTATGAACAGTTCAACTCCCTGCAGAACAAAAGGCAAAGTCCAGTTAACATCCAGTGTGTTTAATAAGGCAATCAAAATGTGAGAAATGAAACAGAAAATCACAAAGCAGCATGTAAAAGTGAGTAAAGTGTGCTGCTAGATTCATGATAATCAGTTCACATTATTGGCACATCTGCATGTCCATATATGGACACAAAGACACGTCCTCTCAGGTCTGCAATCTGCAGACAGTCTTTTATGCTGTACCTTTGGGTTTTGTGTGCTGTAGGCAAACGTCTGCTTCCGAACATCCGCTGTCTTCTTCCTCTGCTCTATCCTTTTCTTTTTATCCAATTCCTCCACCTTTTCCTTCTTGTCTATGACCTCCTCAATTTTGTCCTTCTTTTCAATAACATTCTCCCTCTTTTCCTCTAGCAGTTCATAACTCTCCTTCTCCTTGCTGACCTCCTGCTCCTTATGTTTCTCTGCCTCCTCCAGCTCAGCATCCAGTGTGTCCATAATTTGTCCCCATGTCAGTGGGAGGAGTGGTGAAGCGTTGATGGAAGCAGCGTTATCTGTCTGTACAGGAGGCAGATCTGAGGCCAGTTGAGGTTCAGACAAATGTGGATACAAAGTCTCAGGCAGAGCTTCAGGGGAAGACGCAGGTTCGGGTGGAGACACGTTTTGAGGTACAAACACATTCTCGGGTGGAAACATGGCTCTTCCTCCCAGAAACATGTTGACCGTAATGTCCTGATCTTCATCATTGTGTTCCTGAATTTTAGTCTGTAGGAAATACAAGTTGGAGTTATATTGTGTATCTCCTACAGATATTTTAATTGTTAATTCAATTCAATTTAACTCAATTCAATTCAATTCAAGTTTATTTGTATAGCGCTTTTTACAATTGACGTTGTCTTTACAGAACATAAACATAGAACAAAAGGTTAATATAAACAATAATATAAAGATTAATAGAGTACAATTCAAGATTAATATTAGATATATTTAGTTCACAATGTGTATGTATTTATCCTCAAGGAGCAAGTCTGAGGTGACTCAGGCAGCAGTGGCAAGGAAAAACTCCCTAGATGGTAAAGGAAGAAACCTTGAGGGGAACCCATCCTCATGTGGGTGACACTGGAGGGTGTGATTATAAATATACAGTAAAACAAATGTATTGATGCAAAAGATCACATGGAGTTCACATCTCCTCTATAGTATCACAGAGTCCAGCTGTTAAATGTCTGGAGTTAATATATGGAAACACCATTATAAGAACTTTAAACATTTTTACTGTAGTGCCTTTTTAGATTTCTTACCAGTGTGGGCTCCCATTTGGGCAGAACTGGCTGTAGGTCCTGAGGAGGCTGTGGAGATGTTAGGAAGCATTCTTCTACAGCAGTCTCCACCGTTAAAGGTTTGGGGTAGAAGTCGGGTGTCAGGTCGTGGTGGTACACTGGCTCGTACACAGGGCAGTACACAGGGTACATGGTGTAGTAGACAGGGTAGTAGACGGGGTAGACATTGTCAGGGACATATACAAAGTCCGGTGTGTAAGTGGCAGGCACATAGGTCACTGTCTCTTCAGGCTGGAACTGAAATAAGAAACAGAGTTGGTTTTTGGAGAAACTAATTGTTTCAGAAAACCAAAAAGAAATGAACAGGTTTATACTGAGGTTTACTGATGATAATTATGACAATTATCTTCAGAAACAAGCCTGGATGTATTACTTAATGTACTGTATGTTCCACTTATCAAGCATGGCGTTAGTTCTGGCAGGCCACGTCGTCAAGCGTGCATCATCTGTTAATCAGCTGTCCACGACGCGCACCAATCCGGTTACGACATCCTTATTACCGGACCATTTAAATTCCCATTCATTGAGCCGCTTTCTAGCGCTCGCTGCTGCTGCGATTTATACAGCGCTTCGCTGCTGCTGCGATTTAAACTCCCTCCTCCAACCCCGACTCCACCATGCTGGAACCTGGGTTCGTTGTACCAGTTTACGTCATAAATCTCCACATATTTTTTCTCTCTCTCCCCCTCTCTCTAATTATTTCATTATTTATTTATTTATCCATTCATTGGAATAAATAAAACTAAATCCTTTTTTTTTTTTTAAATAAATTCTCATTTGACAAAGTGGTCCTGACAGAACTGTGTTAAATCATCATGTCTAAGGCTTTAGTGCTTCTTAAGACAATAAGCTATTTGACAATTATGAAATTAAACGAAAATACAATCAAAGTACTAGAAATGTAAGTGAATATTAAACTATACAAACTTAACATTACACTAGACAGTATAAATGGTTAAATAGGACGGATCCTGATGATCACATTTACTAATCAACAAAGTCATAATCATGAAACTTACCATTTTCCAAACTTGGTGGTGTGATGTGACTCGTTAGAAAAGTGAAATTTTGCTAATTAAAGTTTGTTGTATAAAAAGTTTGGTGTGTGTGGTGTAAAAACATACAGTATGCTGTGTAAAATGTGAATAGTAAAATCTCTCTCTCAATAATCGCGCGCTAGATGAAGTTCGCACTGTGATTGAATTCGAATGACAACAAATTTAAATGTAAACCGTGATGCGCTGTCATTGCATTCCAGGTGAGTCACATGACTCAGCATCCATCAGTGTTATACACTACACAACTAATATATGTAACCATATGTTTACGTTCACAACCACAACACAACAATTCAATTATATTTAAAATGTCCTGACTAGTAATTTAAGATATGAGCGGCTCAGCCCCAAGAGGCCTCACTCTAATTTTTGTGCTAAAATATATTCACATTAATGTCTTCATGCTTTAATCCCAGTATATAAATATGTGTTAATCTCAGAATTATCTCATTTCTAAGAACAACAATGTTAATCTATCAAATTAAGTGAAGTTATAAGGTTTTTCCTTCTCATGCTGCTTGTTTTATCTTTGTCATATTGACATTACTACAGTCAGCTATCAGGACAGGAAAGATCAGATCAGCCTCAACTATCACTCCAACCCATTCACAACAACCACTTTATCTTATTTTAGTTTAGATGATTATATAGTCTATATTTATATTGTATGTACAAAAAAGGCAAACTTGACAGTGTAAGAAAAGATCAAATTAGACAATGTAAATAGGATCTGATTTATTTTTTCATTATTTACTTTATGCTTCTAGATCTTAAAATACATAACAAAATATTTCAAGCTACTTATTATAAAAGTTTATTTATTATTCCAGTGGCACTCTGAGCAAATTTAAACAAAATGTCATTAGCAATTTCAATTAAGATATTAAATACAAAATCTGGGCTTTGAATCTTCAGATCATTAATCACACAACTTATTAAATCTGTTTTCAAAGGACATATCAGAAAATCTTGCATTTCAAACGCTGCTGCAAGCAATCAATGAAAATGAACATACAACTTCTGATTAGCTTTTCCAGGACTTGATTGAAAAGTGATTCAGACTGTTTTGGCCATCTGGATGTACTGGTTGTTCAGGGGAATGACAGGTGATTGGTTTAAGAAAGTCTCTGAGGCTTAATGAGCTTGTATGTCTGAGTGCAGTCATCTCCACGAGGTTCCTGCTCACTGCTCGTTCTGCTGGCCGTCTGTGATAGAGTTCACGGCCCCTTGGCCTTTATTCATGTCGCTAATGCAAGCCCACTGTTGCCCACAGACTCCTTCCACAGGGCCATCTGGGAAAGCAAGATGAGGAACAACATGAGCATAAAGGGCAACTTATAATAGCACCATAACAGTCCAAATAACATGTTCTGATTTTAAATAACTATTTTAAGAACTTTATTAAAGTTCATATGTGTACAATAAGATAGAATCACACAGAAAACTGTGGTGTGAAATCTTATGTATCGTAAGTTCTTATAATAGATTTTTTTTCTTTAGATGTGCATTATACTGCATACATATAACTTTGCTGCCATCGCGTGGCCGACTGAAGAATTGCATCTGTAACCTACTGCAAGCTCAAAATGGATAAATCATAATCCAGATTCATCTCAGAATAGATCACACCTTTAATTTCCTCACTGTAACCTGAACATTTTTAAACCAGATATAATCTTCCTTTATTAAATCATTTAATACTTTCTTGTTTAGACAGGCCATCAAACAGAAATCCCAAATAAATTGAGCATCTTTCCTACTGATTATTATTATTATTATTATTATTATTATTATTATTATTATTATTATTATTATTATTTTATTTAGTACAGAAAGATCAGAGTTATTCAGGATCTTATATCTAAATAAAATTTGCCTAAGGTGATCTAGTGGCTTAAATGTAGTGTAATCAAGTGTAATAAATGTAGTCATTAACCCCAAACCTTAAAGTATGAGTTATTTATTTATTTTTACACAGTCTAGCAATACTGTAACCCCGCTCTTGACCATATAAATTACCTTATGTCCTGCTTCGTACTATAAAACAAGCAAGAAATAAAACATGATTGGATTGTGTTAGTAAAAAGTTCATGAACAGTGTAGTGATGTGACTGAGTCCTATATAAAGCAGAGTTATATTTCTAATGGTCTTAACACAAGCAGAATGCTCTTTTATCAAGTTACTTCACTTAACATGACATTATGTCTGAAAAGGTTTTGGATTTTTTTTTTTATCGTATGTTAATAAAAAAAATTGTATAATATGACTTGCTTTTTATATTCGTTTTGTTTTTATTGCATTTATATATTTGTGTTTTTGTCATTTAATTTTTGCCATGAAAATAGCTTTGATTGCTGACATGGCATTAAGTAAAATAATGTACACCTACTAGCACTATGTATTATATTTTAAAAAAGTAGATTATCTTAATATCAAAACCTTAAATTGTCTCTGGACTCAATGATAAATACATTACCGCTGACACCTAGACACCACGGCCACAACTAATCCCGCCTGACTAGCTAGTTACTTAGGGATAACATATAACATGTATTCAGTGTCGCTACAGGATCCTGGATTCTCAGAGGTGGGATGGTGAACTGTCCGATCTCTCTGTGCCTTAAGTACATTAATAACACAAGAAGGGAAATAGTATTTAATGTCACTAAAATATCTAACCAATGTCCCTTAGTGTGCACTGATTAGCAGATGACCACTTGAAATGAAATGACTCATGAAAACAAATAAACTTGATTGGACAATGTTCACAAAGTCCCACGTCATATCTGAGACTGTAAAACAGGGGTGTCAAACTCTGGCCCTTTATATTTGGCCCGCGAGATCATATCAAATGTGCATTACAG
Source organism: Tachysurus fulvidraco (assembly GCF_022655615.1). Lineage (NCBI taxonomy): Eukaryota > Metazoa > Chordata > Actinopteri > Siluriformes > Bagridae > Tachysurus > Tachysurus fulvidraco. The sequence continues at coordinate 7,184,624 of NC_062519.1, read as the reverse complement.
CTGGCTAGCCGCATGCTCCGCTAATACTACACATCCCAGAATGCCTTGCCACTGTATTGACGCGCAGTCACAAACAGCAAGCGCCTCTCATTCTCTGCTGACAGTCGTTAACAACCATGTTACAGTCACATCGGGCAAGTTAATTCCACCCTCCACAAAAATGGCCAAACGAAAGATGAACAATAGGAGCTTTCAAGACTGGTGGGAAGCAGATGATCTGTCACGAATATAAAGGACAGACCAGTTTGTCTTGTTTGCTAACGGTGCTAACGTGTCTGTAACGAAAGGATATAACATAAGAAGACACTATGTAACGAAACATTATGAGAAGTATAAGGACCTGGACGTAAAGCAGAAGCTCCAGAAGGCGGAGGAGATGAAAAAAAGTCTGGTTTCCCGGCAGACTATGTTCATGAAAGCTAAATCAAAAAGTGAAGCTGCTGTAAAGCTTTATTGTGGCAGCAGAGATTGCAAAATCTGCCCCGCACTTTAATGAGGGAGAGTTTGTCAAAAAGTGTATGGTCAAAGTTTGCGACATCGTGTGCCCAGATAAAAGGCAAGAATCAATGTGATCAATGTGCAGATCAATGTGCAGATCAATGTGCAGATCAATGTGCAGATCAATGTGCAGATCAATGTGCAGAGTAAATCAGAGTGTAGCAAACTGAGTTTGAATACGTTTTCTTTATGCACTCCAAGGCATGAACTGTTAATAGTCGAAAAGTTGGATTTTCATTGAATGAAATCATTATTTTTTGTTGGTTTTTTGTTGTTGTTTTCCACTTCAAAAAGGAACTTAAAATGATACAGTGAGAGGCATAATTTATTTTATTTATTTAAGTAAGAAATGAACACCACTGATGTGTCTTTTATTTCAAATTTAATATCTTATCTGTTTGTAATATCAAGCTCTGGTTGTTCCAAATCCTGTATTTAAGCAAAACTAAAGTTTGTTTCCAAATGTAAAAGGTTGAACATTACAGATCAGCTGCAGTTAATTTTTCAATAAATATTCAGTTTGGCCCTTGACTTTATCTCAGTTTTATATTTTGGCCCACTGTGAATTTGAGTTTGACACTCCTGCTCTAAAATGTAAAGCATCCAGGTACATTGCATTAAATGCAGTAAAGTTCAGTACAGTGTTATCCATATCTGTACTTTACAGGTTTTTACACTTGTGTTTTATTTCTCATGTTCTGTAAAGCTGCTGAGACAACATCAATTGTTAAAAGTGCTATAAAAATGTTAATTTTATTGATCACATACACAATACCACATGCAGTGAGCTGCTATTTACACGTGTCTGTTTTATCAAATATATAATCCTATATAATAGGGTCAAAAAAGGGCATTCAGAAATATGAAACACCATGAAATAAAGTAAAATGTATTAAAAAATCTAATCTAAACTAAAATAAGATAAAGTGGTTGTTGTGAATGGGTTGGAGTGATAGTTGAGGCTGATCTTTCCTGTCCTGATAGCTGACTGTAGTAATGTCAATATGACAAAGATAAAACAAGCAGCATGAGAAGAAAAAACCTTCTAACTTCACTTAATTTGATAGATTAACATTGTTGTTCTTAGAAATGAGATAATTCTGAGTTTAACACAGATTTATATACTGGGATTAAAGCATGAAGACATTAATGTGAATATATTTTAGCACAAAAATTAGAGTGAGGCCTCTTGGGGCTGAGCCGCTCATATCTTAAATTACTAGTCAGGACATTTTAAATATAATTGAATTGTTGTGTTGTGGTTGTGAACGTAAACATATGGTTACATATATTAGTTGTGTAGTGTATAACACTGATGGATGCTGAGTCATGTGACTCACCTGGAATGCAATGACAGCGCATCACGGTTTACATTTAAATTTGTTGTCATTCGAATTCAATCACAGTGCGAACTTCATCTAGCGCGCGATTATTGAGAGAGAGATTTTACTATTCACATTTTACACAGCATACTGTATGTTTTTACACCACACACACCAAACTTTTTATACAACAAACTTTAATTAGCAAAATTTCACTTTTCTAACGAGTCACATCACACCACCAAGTTTGGAAAATGGTAAGTTTCATGATTATGACTTTGTTGATTAGTAAATGTGATCATCAGGATCCGTCCTATTTAACCATTTATACTGTCTAGTGTAATGTTAAGTTTGTATAGTTTAATATTCACTTACATTTCTAGTAATTTGATTGTATTTTCGTTTAATTTCATAATTGTCAAATAGCTTATTGTCTTAAGAAGCACTAAAGCCTTAGACATGATGATTTAACACAGTTCTGTCAGGACCACTTTGTCAAATGAGAATTTATTAAAAAAGGATTTAGTTTTATTTATTCCAATAAACGGATAAATAAATAATGAAATAATTAGAGAGAGGGGGAGAGAGAGAAAAAATATGTGGAGATTTATGACGTAAACTGGTACAACGAACCCAGGTTCCAGCATGGTGGAGTCGGGGTTGGAGGAGGGAGTTTAAATCGCAGCAGCAGCGAAGCGCTGTATAAATCGCAGCAGCAGCGAGCGCTAGAAAGCGGCTCAATGAATGGGAATTTAAATGGTCCGGTAATAAGGATGTCGTAACCGGATTGGTGCGCGTCGTGGACAGCTGATTAACAGATGATGCACGCTTGACGACGTGGCCTGCCAGAACTAACGCCATGCTTGATAAGTGGAACATACAGTACATTAAGTAATACATCCAGGCCTGTTTCTGAAGATAATTGTCATAATTACCATCAGTAAACCTCAGTATAAACCTGTTCATTTCTTTTTGTTTTTCTGAAACAATTAGTTTCTCCAAAAAACAACTCTGTTTCTTATTTCAGTTCCAGCCTGAAGAGACAGTGACCTATGTGCCTGCCACTTACACACCGGACTTTGTATATGTCCCTGACAATGTCTACCCCGTGTACTACCCTGTCTACTACACCGTGTACCCTGTGTACTGCCCTGTGTACGAGCCGGTGTACTACCACGACCTGACACCCGACTTCTACCCCAAACCTTTAACGGTAGAGACTGCTGTAGAAGAATGCTTCCTAACATCTCCACAGCCTCCTCAGGACCTACAGCCAGTTCTGCCCAAATGGGAGCCCACACTGGTAAGAAATCTAAAAAGGCACTACAGTAAAAATGTTTAAAGTTCTTATAATGGTGTTTCCATATATTAACTCCAGACATTTAACAGCTGGACTCTGTGATACTATAGAGGAGATGTGAACTCCATGTGATCTTTTGCATCAATACATTTGTTTGACTGTATATTTATAATCACACCCTCCAGTGTCACCCACATCAGGATGGGTTCCCCTCAAGGTTTCTTCCTTTACCATCTAGGGAGTTTTTCCTTGCCACTGCTGCCTGAGTCACCTCAGACTTGCTCCTTGAGGATAAATACATACACATTGTGAACTAAATATATCTAATATTAATCTTGAATTGTACTCTATTAATCTTTATATTATTGTTTATATTAACCTTTTGTTCTATGTTTATGTTCTGTAAAGACAACGTCAATTGTAAAAAGCGCTATACAAATAAACTTGAATTGAATTGAATTAACACCTAAAATATCTGTAGGAGATACACAATATAACTCCAACTTGTATTTCCTACAGACTACAATTGAGGAACACAATGATGAAGATCAGGACATTGCGGTCAACATGTTTCTTGGAGGAAGAGCCATGTTTCCACCCGAGAATGTGTTTGTACCCCAAAACGTGTCTCCACCCGAACCTGCGTCTTCCCCTGAAGCTCTGCCTGAGACTTTGTATCCACATTTGTCTGAATCTCCACTGGCCTCAGATCTGCCTCCTGTACCGACAGATAACACTGCATCCATCGACTCTTCACCACTCCTCCTACTGACATGGGGACAATTTATGGATGCAATGGATGCTGAGCTGGAGGAGGCAGAGAAACATAAGGAGCAGGAGGTCAGCAAGGAGAAAGAGAGTTATAAACTACTAGAGGAAACTTTTGAAGAAGAATGCTTCCTCCCATACCCACAGCCTGCTCAGGACCTACAGCCAGTTCTGCCCAAATGGGAGCCCACGCTGGTAAGAAATCTAAAAAGGCACTACAGTAAAAATGTTTAAAGTACCTATAATGGTGTTATAAGCATATTAACTCCAGACATTTGACATCTAAATTATCTGTAGGAGATTCACAAAATAACTCCAACTTGTATTTCCTACAGACTACAATTCAGGAACACGATGATGAAGACCAGGACATTACGGTCAACAAGCTTCTGGGAGGTAGAGCCATGTTTCCACCAGAGACCATGTCTGTACCCCAAAATGTGTCTCCGCCCGAACCTGCGTCACCCCCTGAAGCTCTGCCTGAGACTTTGTATCCACATTTGTCTGAACCTCACCTGGCCTCAGATCTGCTTCCTGTACAGACAGATAACGCTGCATCCATCGATTCTTCACCACTCCTCCTACTGACATGGGGACAATTTATGGACGCACTGGATGCTGAGCTGGAGGAGGCAGAGAAACATAAGGAGCAGGAGGTCAGCAAGGAGAAGGATAGTTATGAACTGCTAGAGGAAAAGAGGCAGAAAGTTGTTGAAAAGACACATTAGATAGGCTATTTATACATTCTAAATAGATTTGTAGTTTATTTGGTATTTGGCAAATTTGGTATAGACACTGATTATGAGATAATTCATGGCCAATAATGGCCTGGCCCATTCTGTGAAGGCATTGTGACCGATGCAGCAGAAAAACCGCGGATGGAAAACAAAAAAAAAGGAATTAAAGGCGGCGGCTCAGCATTATGGCCAGTGCCGCCTACAACGCTCCCCAGCGCTACAGCACCACAGTCAGCACCACTGGAGTAGAGTCCGAGGCGAGGGTGCCAAACTTCAGCCAAAATGCAGACAGGTTCACAAATAACCTGCCTGATCTGTCTCAAATTCTTACTTAACCCAACTTCTTACTATACCAAATTCCAAAAATGAAAGAAACAACGAGTTTAGGATCGGAAGACAAAGTGACCACTAGGGGATGAGCCAGAAACAAGCTTCATTGCAGCTTTAAAGCATTAAATCTTCTATAAACACGAAGAAAACTATTTACCTAGTAAAGTTCATACTCTCAAGATTTTCTTAAGCCCACACACAAAGCATAATATGATTCATAGCCGTCAGACTATTTGAAAAAGATTTTGGAGAAAACTGACCTAGGTGGCGCTAGACCGGTTTTTCCCTTACCTTTAGACGCTTCCCTTTCTTCACTGGGCTAATATTTTTCAAAACAAATATTCCACAAAAATCCCCACAGGTCCAAGGAACTGGAATCTGTAAGCCTTTTAATCCAAAACGCAAATATTCCGTTTGTGTTCCGAAAACTGGAAACAGTAGTGCGCCACCATCTTGTTTTTCGGCTCTAACTTCTCATTGGGGGTTTCAAAAATTCTAAATTTACGTCATATTTATAGCCCAGGGTCTAACGAATCAAACAAGCCCTCACTTGAGCCAATCGGTGCTTGTATTGCAGAGATAGACGGCTGAGAAGCCAATGATGTCATGACATAATTTTTTGGGAACCCGCCTTTGACTGACAATTACTCCTTCCAATAGCAATGAAATGGGCCGGGACCTCTACAGCTCTTTAGCCAATAAGGAGACGATTCCAACGGAATGCAACATGCATACCTGAAGCTGCGTGAAAAAGGTGCGCAAAAGAATTATTGCGCAATCCTTGACCTTTTCACACTCTCAGAACTCAGGGTGTCAGGTTACAGGCCTTTTTTCACAGCAGACTTGTAGACAGAGAGGCTCTGTGTGTTTTAGGCCTTTTAAACTGAGCATGCAGTCTTTTAATTCAAAGTTATACAGTAAACAAGTACACAAAAACACATGGCCGGACAGACATGTCCGTAGAAAAATATTTTTATTGAAGACATTTTTCTGTCTTTTGACTTGAAATTTATTTTGGTGAAAGCCAAGGCATGTGGCTATGACCCTCAGTTGTTATTTGGTCCCTAACATGTTCCAGAAAAATAAGATTAATCAGTTTATCAGGTAAACAACTCAGGCGGAAATGAAAACCTTCCATTCTAGCCTCTGTAACTTTGTGCCAGTAAGGCCTATCTGACACTTGTATCTGAAACTAGAGAATCTCTTCTTCCCAATGGGACCAGGCTCACCCCTGTGTGTCAAAGTATGTGGGAGCTGTACCACTTTTTGTTGGGTAGGTCATGTAGGCGAAAAACCTGCAAAAAGAGGGCGAGGTCCTGCGACATTTTCAGTGGCAGTGCGTCTGACATTTAAATGATCAGAATTCAGAAACAACTAAGGTTAGCTAACATAGAGAAAAATCGTACATTTTTTTAAAATACTGATTTGCTCCAGTTATAACTGCAGTTCATGCAAGTCTGTGGTGTAAAGAATGAAATCTCAAGTAAAAATAACAGATTGTAAACACGTTAGCACAACATATTAGCGGTTAAAGCCTGCTGTATGTTATATCAATGTAGGTTTGGCACAAGGGGCTGCTTCATGTCTGTAGATGATGCGGCATTGTGCTTGGAGCACTTTGTGTGTGTCTGGAGTAAAATGTACATTTCTTTACTACACACTAGATTACGCACTGTACTAATGCACAACCCATTCCTGAACCATTGCCATTGTGGGAAAATCCCATAAGACCTGCTGTTTTGGAAATTATGTCAATTCTGCCCTGCCCAAAATCGCTCCGATACAAAATCTTGGCTATTTTACATTTTACACATTAACTTCAAGAACTGACTGTTCAAACGCTGCCTAATAAAATACATCTAACCTCTTGGGATATTCCAGAAAATATATCCTTTAAAATGTACAAACAGTAATTTTACATTAAACAATTAAAAAAGTACATTAAATATATATTAAAAAGTATTTATTTGTAAGCACAAATATTGATATGTTTCAAAATAAAACGTATTAATAAAAATAAATTAAAAAGCTATTGTTGTTGCAGAATTGTGGTTCAGGCAAATCATATTCAGTTCCTCAATGTTAGAAGGTTCAGCAACTTTAAAATACTCCATATATAAAGTCAGGAGGTTGGATAGGCCAGCAAGCACATTCACCTTTTTTTAAATAAATACCAGCCTTGATTTATTCTGGCATCATACTCAGTTTCATGGCCATTTGTTAAATTGTAGTTGTAAGAGTCTAAATGTTCTTCTGGCTGCTTTCAAGTTGTCCTAATTGAATATATATAGAAATACATAGAAATACAAAGAAATATTTTTATTTCCACTGTCACAAATCATTTTTTCCCCTCATATTGGCCATCACTAATATTAACTTACACTGTAGGATGAGAAGTTAAAATGTATTAATTGAAAGAGAATGTATTAATATAAAATAAATATTTCCCATCAAACAAAAAAGGATTGTTGTTTGTAGTCGGAGTCTTGATGATTTAAGACAATAGAAATTACTCGTCCAATTCCATATATTTTCATCCATCCATCCATCCATTTTCTGTACCACTTTTCCAAACAGGGTCACACAGAGACTGGAGGCTATCTTGCTGGACATGGACACAAGGTGGGGGATTCTCTGAAAGTGGTGCCAATCCAGTGCAGTGGAGAATCACAAAAATCAAAAACACACATAATACAGACAATATAATGATTCCTAGTTTATTTTTATATATCATCTATAATATGCGCTGTCATTGCATTCCAGGTGAGTCACATGACTCAGCATCCATCAGTGTTATACACTACACAACTAATATATGTAACCATATATTTACGTGCACAACCACAACACAACAATTCTATTATATTTAAAAAAGTCCTGACTAGTAATTTAAGATATGAGCGGCTCAGCCCCAAGAGGCCTCACTCTAATTTTTGTGCTAAAATATATTCACATTAGTGTCTTCATGCTTTAATCCCAGTATATAAATCTGTGTTAATCTCAGAATTATCTCATTTCTAAGAACAACGAAAGAGGAAAGATCAGATCAGCCTCAACTATCACTCCAACCCTTTCACAACAACCACTTTATCTTAGTTTAGATTATATTTTTTTAATACATTTGACTTTATTTCATGGTGTTTTATATTTCTGAATGCCCCTTTTTTATTCTATTATATAGTCTATATTTATATTGTATGTACAAAAAAGGCAAACTTGACAGTGTAAGAAAAGATCAAATTAGACAATGTAAATAGGATCTGATTTAATTTTTTCATTATTTACTTTATGCTTCTAGATCTTAAAATACAGAAAATATTTCAAGCTACTTATTATAAAAGTTTACTTATTAATCCAGTGGCACTCTGAGCAAATTTCAAACAAAATGTCATTAGCAATTTCAATTAAGATATTAAATACAAAATCTGGGCTTTGAATCTTCAGATCATTAATCACACAACTTATTAAATCTGTTTTCAAAGGACATATCAGAAAATCTTGCATTTCAAACGCCGCTGCAAGCAATCAATGAAAATGAACATACAACTTCTGATTAGCTTTTCCAGGACTTGATTGAAAAGTGATTCAGATTGTTTTGGCCATCTGGATGTACTGGTTGTTCAGGGGAATGACAGGTGATTGGTTTAAGAAAGTCTCTGAGGCTTAATGAGCTTGTATGTCTGAGTGCAGTCATCTCCACGAGGTTCCTGCTCACTGCTCGTTCTGCTGGCCGTCTGTGATAGAGTTCACGGCCCCTTGGCCTTTATTCACGTCGCTAATGCAAGCCCACTGTTGCCCACAGACTCCTTCCACAGGGCCATCTGGGAAAGCAAGATGAGGAACAACATGAGCATAAAGGGCAACTTATAATAGCACCATAACAGTCCAAATAACATGTTCTGATTTTAAATAACTATTTTAAGAACTTTATTAAAGTTCATATGTGTACAATAAGATAGAATCACACAGAAAACTGTGGTGTGAAATCTTATGTATCGTAAGTTCTTATAATAGATTTTTTTTCTTTAGATGTGCATTACACTGCATACATATAACTTTGCTGCCATCGCGTGGCCGACTGAAGAATTGCATCTGTAACCTACTGCAAGCTCAAAATGGATAAATCATAATCCAGATTCATCTCAGAATAGATCACACCTTTAATTTCCTCACTGTAACCTGAACATTTTTAAACCAGATATAATCTTCCTTTATTAAATCATTTAATACTTTCTTGTTTAGACAGGCCATCAAACAGAAATCCCAAATAAATTGAGCATCTTTCCTACTGATTATTATTATTATTATTATTATTATTATTATTATTATTATTATTATTATTATTATTATTATTATTATTTTATTTAGTACAGAAAGATCAGAGTTATTCAGGATCTTATATCTAAATTAAATTTGCCTAAGGTGATCTAGTGGCTTAAATGTAGTGTAATCAAGTGTAATAAATGTAGTCATTAACCCCAAACCTTAAAGTATGAGTTATTTATTTATTTTTACACAGTCTAGCAATACTGTAACCCCGCTCTTGACCATATAAATTACCTTATGTCCTGCTTCGTACTATAAAACAAGCAAGAAATAAAACATGATTGGATTGTGTTAGTAAAAAGTTCATGAACAGTGTAGTGATGTGACTGAGTCCTATATAAAGCAGAGTTATATTTCTAATGGTCTTAACACAAGCAGAATGCTCTTTTATCAAGTTACTTCACTTAACATGACATTATGTCTGAAAAGGTTTTGGATTTTTTTTTTTATCGTATGTTAATAAAAAAAATTGTATAATATGACTTGCTTTTTATATTCGTTTTGTTTTTATTGCATTTATATATTTGTGTTTTTGTCATTTAATTTTTGCCATGAAAATAGCTTTGATTGCTGACATGGCATTAAGTAAAATAATCTGAATCTGTACACCTACTAGCACTATGTATTATATTTTAAAAAAGTAGATTATCTTAATATCAAAACCTTAAATTGTCTCTGGACTCAATGATAAATACATTACCGCTGACACCTAGACACCACGGCCACAACTAATCCCGCCTGACTAGCTAGTTACTTAGGGATAACATATAACATGTATTCAGTGTCGCTACAGGATCCTGGATTCTCAGAGGTGGGATGGTGAACTGTCCGATCTCTCTGTGCCTTAAGTACATTAATAACACAAGAAGGGAAATAGTATTTAATGTCACTAAAATATCTAACCAATGTCCCTTAGTGTGCACTGATTAGCAGATGACCACTTGAAATGAAATGACTCATGAAAACAAATAAACTTGATTGGACAATGTTCACAAAGTCCCACGTCATATCTGAGACTGTAAAACAGGGGTGTCAAACTCTGGCCCTTTATATTTGGCCCGCGAGATCATATCAAATGTGCATTACAGCTGGCTAGCCGCATGCTCCGCTAATACTACACATCCCAGAATGCCTTGCCACTGTATTGACGCGCAGTCACAAACAGCAAGCGCCTCTCATTCTCTGCTGACAGTCGTTAACAACCATGTTACAGTCACATCGGGCAAGTTAATTCCACCCTCCACAAAAATGGCCAAACGAAAGATGAACAATAGGAGCTTTCAAGACTGGTGGGAAGCAGATGATCTGTCACGAATATAAAGGACAGACCAGTTTGTCTTGTTTGCTAACGGTGCTAACGTGTCTGTAACGAAAGGATATAACATAAGAAGACACTATGTAACGAAACATTATGAGAAGTATAAGGACCTGGACGTAAAGCAGAAGCTCCAGAAGGCGGAGGAGATGAAAAAAAGTCTGGTTTCCCGGCAGACTATGTTCATGAAAGCTAAATCAAAAAGTGAAGCTGCTGTAAAGCTTTATTGTGGCAGCAGAGATTGCAAAATCTGCCCCGCACTTTAATGAGGGAGAGTTTGTCAAAAAGTGTATGGTCAAAGTTTGCGACATCGTGTGCCCAGATAAAAGGCAAGAATCAATGTGCAGATCAATGTGCAGATCAATGTGCAGATCAATGTGCAGATCAATGTGCAGATCAATGTGCAGATCAATGTGCAGAGTAAATCAGAGTGTAGCAAACTGAGTTTGAATACGTTTTCTTTATGCACTCCAAGGCATGAACTGTTAATAGTCGAAAAGTTGGATTTTCATTGAATGAAATCATTATTTTTTGTTGGTTTTTTGTTGTTGTTTTCCACTTCAAAAAGGAACTTAAAATGATACAGTGAGAGGCATAATTTATTTTATTTATTTAAGTAAGAAATGAACACCACTGATGTGTCTTTTATTTCAAATTTAATATCTTATCTGTTTGTAATATCAAGCTCTGGTTGTTCCAAATCCTGTATTTAAGCAAAACTAAAGTTTGTTTCCAAATGTAAAAGGTTGAACATTACAGATCAGCTGCAGTTAATTTTTCAATAAATATTCAGTTTGGCCCATGACTTTATCTCAGTTTTATATTTTGGCCCACTGTGAATTTGAGTTTGACACTCCTGCTCTAAAATGTAAAGCATCCAGGTACATTGCATTAAATGCAGTAAAGTTCAGTACAGTGTTATCCATATCTGTACTTTACAGGTTTTTACACTTGTGTTTTGTTTCTCATGTTCTGTAAAGCTGCTGAGACAACATCAATTGTTAAAATTGCTATAAAAATGTTAATTTTATTGATCACATACACAATACCACATGCAGTGAGCTGCTATTTACAAGTGTCTGTTTTATCAAATATATAATCCTATATAATAGGGTCAAAAAAGGGAATTCAGAAATATGAAACACCATGAAATAAAGTAAAATGTAATAAAAAATCTAATCTAAACTAAAATAAGATAAAGTGGTTGTTGTGAATGGGTTGGAGTGATAGTTGAGGCTGATCTTTCCTGTCCTGATAGCTGACTGTAGTAATGTCAATATGACAAAGATAAAACAAGCAGCATGAGAAGGAAAAACCTTCTAACTTCACTTAATTTGATAGATTAACATTGTTGTTCTTAGAAATGAGATAATTCTGAGTTTAACACAGATTTATATACTGGGATTAAAGCATGAAGACATTAATGTGAATATATTTTAGCACAAAAATTAGAGTGAGGCCTCTTGGGGCTGAGGCGCTCATATCTTAAATTACTAGTCAGGACATTTTAAATATAATTGAATTGTTGTGTTGTGGTTGTGAACGTAAACATATGGTTACATATATTAGTTGTGTAGTGTATAACACTGATGGATGCTGAGTCATGTGACTCACCTGGAATGCAATGACAGCGCATCACGGTTTACATTTAAATTTGTTGTCATTCGAATTCAATCACAGTGCGAACTTCATCTAGCGCGCGATTATTGAGAGAGAGATTTTACTATTCACATTTTACACAGCATACTGTATGTTTTTACACCACACACACCAAACTTTTTATACAACAAACTTTAATTAGCAAAATTTCACTTTTCTAACGAGTCACATCACACCACCAAGTTTGGAAAATGGTAAGTTTCATGATTATGACTTTGTTGATTAGTAAATGTGATCATCAGGATCCGTCCTATTTAACCATTTATACTGTCTAGTGTAATGTTAAGTTTGTATAGTTTAATATTCACTTACATTTCTAGTAATTTAATTGTATTTTCGTTTAATTTCATAATTGTCAAATAGTTTATTGTCTTAAGAAGCACTAAAGCCTTAGACATGATGATTTAACACAGTTCTGTCAGGACAACTTTGTCAAATGAGAATTTATTTAAAAAAAAAAGGATTTAGTTTTATTTATTCCAATAAATGGAAAAATAAATAAATAATGAAATAATTAGAGAGAGGGGGAGAGAGAGAAAAAATATGTGGAGATTTATGACGTAAACTGGTACAACGAACCCAGGTTCCAGCATGGTGGAGTCGGGGTTGGAGGAGGGAGTTTAAATCGCAGCAGCAGCGAAGCGCTGTATAAATCGCAGCAGCAGCGAAGCGCTGTATAAATCGCAGCAGCAGCGAGCGCTAGAAAGCGGCTCAATGAATGGGAATTTAAATGGTCCGGTAATAAGGATGTCGTAACCGGATTGGTGCACGTCGTGGACAGCTGATTAACAGATGATGCACGCTTGACGACGTGGCCTGCCAGAACTAACGCCATGCTTGATAAGTGGAACATACAGTACATTAAGTAATACATCCAGGCTTGTTTCTGAAGATAATTGTCATAATTATCATCAGTAAACCTCAGTATAAACCTGTTCATTTCGTTTTGTTTTTCTGAAACAATTAGTTTCTCCAAAAAACAACTCTGTTTCTTATTTCAGTTCCAGCCTGAAGAGACAGTGACCTATGTGCCTGCCACTTACACACCGGACTTTGTATATGTCCCTGACAATGTCTACCCCGTCTACTACCCTGTCTACTACACCATGTACCCTGTGTACTGCCCTGTGTACGAGCCAGTGTACTACCACGACCTGACACCCGACTTCTACCCCAAACCTTTAACGGTAGAGACTGCTGTAGAAGAATGCTTCCTCCCATCTCCACAGCCTCCTCAGGACCTACAGCCAGTTCTGCCCAAATGGGAGCCCACACTGGTAAGAAATCTAAAAAGGCACTACAGTAAAAATGTTTAAAGTTCTTATAATGGTGTTTCCATATATTAACTCCAGACATTTAACAGTTGGACTCTGTGATACTATAGAGGAGATGTGAACTCCATGTGATCTTTTGCATCAATACATTTGTTTGACTGTATATTTATAATCACACCCTCCAGTGTCACCCACATGAGGATGGGTTCCCCTCAAGGTTTCTTCCTTTACCATCTAGGGAGTTTTTCCTTGCCACTGCTGCCTGAGTCACCTCAGACTTGCTCCTTGAGGATAAATACATACACATTGTGAACTAAATCTATCTAATATTAATCTTGAATTGTACTCTATTAATCTTTATATTATTGTTCATATTAACCTTTTGTTCTATGTTTATGTTCTGTAAAGCTGCTTTGAGACAATGTCAATTGTAAAAAGCGCTATACAAATAAACTTGAATTGAATTGAATTAAATTGAATTAAATTGAATTGAATTAACACCTAAATTATCTGTAGGAGATACACAATATAACTCCAACTTGTATTTCCTACAGACTACAATTCAGGAACACAATGATAAAGATCAGGACATTACGGTCAACATGTTTCTGGGAGGAAGGGCCATGTTTCAACCCGAGAATGTGTTTGTACCCCAAAACGTGTCTCCACCCGAACCTGCGTCTTCCCCTGAAGCTCTGCCTGAGACTTTGTATCCACATTTGTCTGAACCTCAACTGGCCTCAGATCTGCCTACTGTACAGACAGATAACGCTGCATCCATCGATTCTTCACCACTCCTCCTACTGACATGGGGACAATTTATGGACGCAATGGATGCTGAGCTGGAGGAGGCAGAGAAACATAAGGAGCAGGAGGTCAGCAAGGAGAAGGAGAGTTATGAACTGCTAGAGGAAACTTTTGAAGAAGAATGCTTCCTCCCATACCCACAGCCTCCTCAGGACCAACAGCCAGTTCTGCCCAAATGGGAGCCCACACTGGTAAGAAATCTAAAAAGGCACTATAGTAAAAATGTTTAAAGTACTTATAATGGTGTTATAAGCATATTAACTCTAGATATTTAACACCTAAAATATCTGTAGGAGATACACAAAGTAACTCCAACTTGTATTTCCTACAGACTACAATTCAGGAACACGATGATGAAGACCAGGACATTACGGTCAACAAGCTTCTGGGAGGTAGAGCCATGTTTCCACCAGAGACCGTGTTTGTACCCCAAAATGTGACTCCGCCCGAACCTGCGTCACCCCCTGAAGCTCTGCCTGAGACTTTGTCTCCACCTTTGTCTGAACCTCACCTGGCCTCAGATCTGCTTCCTGTACAGACAGATAACGCTGCATCCATCGATTCTTCACCACTCCTCCCACTGACATGGGGACAAATTTTGGACGCACTGGATGCTGAGCTGGAGGAGGCAGAGAAACATAAGGAGCAGGAGGTCAGCAAGGAGAAGGAGAGTTATGAACTGCTAGAGGAAAAGAGGGAGAAAGTTATTGAAAAGAAGGACAAAATTGAGGATGTCATAGACAAGAAGGAAAAGGTGGAGGAATTGGATAAAAAGAAAAAGATAGAGCAGAGGAAGAAGACAGCGGATGTTCGGAAGCGGACGTTTGCCTACAGCACACAAAACCCAAAGGTACAGCATTAAAGACTGCAGATTGCAGACCTGAGAGGACGTGTCTTTGTGTCCATATATGGACATGCAGATGTGCCAATAATGTGAACTGATTATCATGAATCTAGCAGCACACTTTACTCACTTTTACATGCTGCTTTGTGATTTTCTGTTTCATTTCTCACATTTTGATTGCCTTATTAAACACACTGGATGTTAACTGAACTTTTCCTTTTGTTCTGCAGGGAGTTGAACTGTTCATAAGGGGTTTGGACTTTAAGATCGATAAGCAGCGCCTCTATAAGTTGTTCCACCCGTTCGGGAATATCATCAGAGCTAAGGTGAATTACTAATACCTCCAGTTTCTTCCTTTCCCAATACACTGTGTTTGCATCCCCTTACTCTCTCTTTCAGCAGACATGTGTTTTTTTATTCACTCTCTCAGACATTTATCAGTATAGATAGATAATCTGTGTATGTGGACTACAGGGGGTTCAATCACAGTTCCCTGACACTAACACAGCATAGCTGTTCTGTTTAGTGTGTGTGTAATGCTCATTGTTTGCTTTTTGTATCTCCTTGTACAGCTTATGACAAAAAACGGACAGTCCAAAGGATATGGATACATCACATATTCCTCTGACGCTGAAGCTAAGACAGCTATCAGGGAGATGAATGGCAAAATTGTGGGATCGAAGCTGCTGAATATTACTCTGTCCAAAACAGAAGAGGAGCGAGCACAGCAGAAGATGGGAAGTGGCTGGAAAAGACGGACATGAAAGAATTATAACAAAGACTAAAAGAGGGTCTAACCTTTGCTATTAGGAATCCTAATAAGAATCAATAAAATTACATCTTCCCAATGTTGCACAAATGGTCTGAGTTTTTAATCAAAGTAAATAAATGGTGGTGTAAATGTCTCACAGCAGCAGCAGCAGTAAAATTGCTGTAAAATAATCAGCTCTAAAATTCCACCTTAAAAAATATAGAATTAAAAATTAATAACTAAACATTATTCAAATCCCAGTTATGAACTATGTAATAACTGATGAACAGAATTTAACATAACTGAGTATACATTATATATATATAGATATATATATATATATATATTTATACTTTATATATATATATATATATATATAGATAGATAGATAGATAGATAGATAGATAGATAGATAGATAGATAGATAGATATAAATACAGATTATTTGTAACAGTAAACTGATCAAAGACTCGCACAGTAGAACACGTGAGAGTCAGGACACACGTAAGATTTTATTTATTGGTGTGTAGTAAGTTTAAAATAAGTTTTATATGTTTAATAAAGGACATATTAGTATAGTATTTTTTATAATAAATTGTAACATATTAAAGAGCTTTATGTGGATTTCAGTTGAATGTTTGTATGAAATAAACAACCATGGATGCCTTTTGTGTTTTCTCTTTTGTTTGAACATCTTCAAATCTCAGCAGCTTCATTATCCGAATCAGATCTCTTGCTTCTCGTCCATGTGACCTCATCACCCAAGATCTTCTCCTTTTTATATGCTCTAAATTTGACTGAGGTCAATAATGTCTAACAAACTAGCTTTAAGGCTCCATAAACACACAGGATCACTGTTGTGTGTTGTTGGTCTGCCTTCTGTCATGTTTTTTGGGATATTGGAGGAAACCAGAAAACTTACCAGAGAACTTGTGTGTGTCAACACACTTGGCCAATAAATCTGATTCTGAACTCAGCAAGTTCAAAAAGTAAGTAGAGCTCAGGAGTGATACGAGTCAGATTGGTGACAGGTGATGCAGTAGACATTTACTTTATTAAACATATAAAACTCACTGTTTTGTTAAACTTACTGCACACCAATAAATAAAATATTATGCTCCTAAAGGAAGAAACTGGAGATATTAGATTGAGAGCCTTACAAATGCTTTCACCCGTTGTTCAAAACACATGACCAGCACTCAAGGGGACGTCGAAAGATGATTAAGTCTGTGACTTGTACAAAAAAAAACTTGACAGTGTAAGACGAGATAAAATTTAAAAATGTAAATAGGCTGATTTAATTTTTCATTATTTATTTTATGCTTTGATACCTTAAAATATTTTACAAGCTATTTCACTGAAAAAATCCAAAATAAGTAAATAATTAATTATAAAAGTTTATTTATTATTCCAGTGGCACTTTGAACAAATTTAAACAAAATGTCATTAGCAATTTCAATTAAGATATTAAATACAAAATCTGGGCTTTGAACCTTCAGATCATTAATCACACAACTTATTAAATCTGTTTTCAAAGGACATATCAGAAAATCTTGCATTTCAAACGCCGCTGCAAGCAATCAATGAAAATGAACATAGAACTTCTGACTAACTTTTCCAGGACTTCATTGAAAAGTGATTCAGATTGTTTTGGCCATCTGGATGTACTGGTTGTTCAGGGGAATGACAGGTGATTGGTTTAAGAAAGTCTCTGAGGCTTAATGAGCTTGTATGTCTGCGTGCAGTCATCTCCACGAGGTTCCTGCTCACTGCTCGTTCTGCTGGCCGTCTGTAATGGAGTTCACGGCCCCTTGGCCTTTATTCACGTCGCTAATGCAAGCCCACTGTCCGCCCACAGACTCCTTCCACAGGGTCACCTGGGAAAACAAGATGAGGAACAACATGAGCATAAAGGGCAACTTATAATGGCACCTTATAACAGTCCAAATAATGTGTTCTGGTTTTAAATAACTATTTTTAAGAACTTGTATGTATATATATAACATTCATATATGTACAATAAGATAGAATCACACAGAAAACTGTGGTGTGAAATCTTATGCATCCTAAATTCTTAATGATACTTTTATCCAGAGATGCGCATTACACTGTATACATACATCTCAGACTTCATAACATGTGAGTGCTGTGCGTCATAATGCATGGGTTGAGTGCACTTAGTGCCATGATTAGGCAGCGGTGTTGCTAACATCTGTTGCTCTGCAGGAATTGGGGCCATGTGAATTTACATCCAGGACAATTAACACTAGTATATTTAGTGCAAAACAGAAGCTGGCTATGAGATAAAATAAAAAGTATTTAAAAAGATAAAATAAACATTTGAGCATTCATTTCTTTCTTAAGTTCAACAAGGTTTCTCTCAGTTACTGACTGTCATAACACGCGTTTGTCTATTACACTAGATAACTTTTCTGCCATCGCGTGGCCGACTGAAGAATTGCATCTGTAACCTACCGCAAGCTCAAAATAGATAAATCATAATCCAGATTCATCTCAGAATAGATCACACCTTTAATTTCCTCACTGTAACCTGAACATTTTTAAACCAGATATAATCTACCTTAATTAAATCATATAATACTTTGTTTAGCCAAGCTAGCCAAGGAGATCCCAAAATAAGTAGAGCATCTCCCCCCCCAAACACTGTAGTTATTTAAAAGTTAAATTTTTTTGTATTTTATACTATACTTTTGCTTATTTTTCTTAAATTTTCAAATGCATAATTACTAAAGACATTTGTCATTTGTTTTCTAAATACATTAACAAAAATGATTGCAATTATTATTATTATTATTAAAATATTGTTTTATTTGAAACCTTATGAACATGTAAATAAGCAAACAAATATTCAAATTAATAAATACTAATAATAATTATTATTGCAAACTTTACAAACTTAAATTTTTCCACTAGCTAGCTCATGTTTTGCATTTTTAAATTAGTTGATTTTTTTTTCTCAAATCAGCTCACCTTATGTGCACCAAATTGAACAGAACTTATTAGCGAGGACCTCTCATTGAAAGATCAGAGTTATTCAGCATCTTATATCTAAATAAAATCATGTAGTCTTTAACCCCTGAACCTTAAGGTATGAGTTATTTATTTATTTTTACACAGTCTAGCAATACTGTAACCCAGCTCTTGACCATATAAATTACCTTATGTCCTGCTTTGTACTACAAAACAAACAAGAAATAAAACATGATCGGATTGTGTTAGTAAAAAGTTCATGAACAGTGGAGTGGTGTGACTGAGACCTATATAAAGCAGAGTTACTGGTAAGTTGATTAATTGCTTGTAATAGCATATCCAGCAATGAGAGCCAACTTGTACCTGTTATCCTTCTATAGTTATATTTAATGTTCTGGAATGACTGAAAAAAGTCCTGTTATTACTTACATTATCTCATTGCCACACCAGCCTCTATGTCTTACATGTTAATAAACAACAACAAAAACAACAACAAAAAAACAAATCATGCTAGTGAGAAACCAGAAAGCACAAAGTCATATGTCCTGAAGACTTTCCTGTGGGAGAAAACTTACTGAAACTGTAGACACCTTACATAACAGTTAAAAAGAAGATATTGTATATGGGAGAGGAGATTAAATGCAGATGAAAATACATAAAAGGCCTTAGAAAATCCCTACAAGTTTACCCTCATATAGAATCTATAAATATACATAGCACATCACTCCTGGCCTCGACTGGAAAGAGGAGACATCTGTTCACCAAAATTAGGAAACTGTTGACACGTGAGAATGTATCAGCATTTACTGACACTGATTCTTGCAACTGTACAACACTTTGAACAGCCAGGTTTACATGGGGTTTTAAACATGAGGAGGATGTCAGTACACACAGTATCTCATTTTATTGCTTATTTATATTATTATCTACTGGCATTTTTCTGAGGAGGCCACATGTAATCATGGTTTAGGTAGAAGCTCATCACATGAAAGACTCATGTAAAACTACCATTAGACAAACATAAGGATAAAGGTTTGCAAACGCTGCAGAACATATTCATTTGCAATCTGGAATCCTACAGCAGTGTTTAGTGGCCCTTTCAGGATGCAGGAATGCAATTACATATTAGACTGTACCCAAAGATTTAAAGCAGCACTGCTAAGTCTGGATCTAATTGTTGCATTGAATAATACCTAGCAACACTACTGATCCTTATTATATTACAGACACGTGTACCTTGTTGTCTCCACCAGACACGGCCAGGATGTTGCCTGTGATGGACCAGCTGACATGCCAGACAACATCGTTGAATTTGTGCAGGAGTTTGGCAGTCCAGGTGTTTCCAGAAGGATCGTCACATGTCCAGATGAACACACGACCATCCTGCAGAGAGAATAAGGGGCTCTTGAACATTTTGCTAAATAAATCTTATAATCAACAACTGCATGTTTTTATCAGTACTCTGATATAGACAGGGCTTTGGCTTTAGGGTTGATCCCTAATCCTATAGTCATTCCTTTAATGTGCAAGATATCCCAGTCCTTAAATAACGGTCATAAGCTCATTAATCTGTTTGCCTTCGAAATTTTTGGAAATATGAAGATAATAGATAAGAACAAGGACAGATTTCTTATTTGTAATATATTTGGAGGACCACTACAGTGATCATTGACCAGGTTCAATGAAAACCAAAACTAAAAAGACCAGGTGTAAATGCCCTCCGAAACGTTTTCAAGACAGATAAATCCGATGGTTCAAACCACTTCAGGAGGTGGTCTGGGACGCATTTCACATGAAACTGGACAGGTGTAAATGAATGTGGTTGTTCAAGCCACATACGTCAGCGCTATACCCCTCCCAAACGGAAGTTCGTCACTCGCAAGTGACTCGTTGCACCAGAAACAAATAACATGGACGACACGGAGACACTTATTGCTCTTTGGAGCGATGAAAGTGTCCAACAAAAGGTTTGTAAAACTTATAAAAACAAAAGTATATTTAAGTATATACACCAAAGTGTGTTCCATTTTAATCACCCCAGAAATGAGGTAAAATATATTTGCATTTTGGGAAGGAGCAGAAAAATCGGATTGATATCCGATTCGCCAAGACGCATTTGTGTCCTGATGTAAATGGAACAGATAGCTATCGGATCAGAGAAAACACATGAAGTGACCAGGTGTAAAAGGCCCTGAGAACTATATTATTAACTTTTCTATTTCTATTGTAAAAAAATGAAGGAATTACCTGTGAGCAGCTGGCAATTGTGCTGGTAGGTAGACCGATAGATGGAGCCCAACCTACATCTCTCACCCAATCACTGTGGGCCTCCAGCTTCTGGTCCTCCTTCCACTGCCCATCTTCCTCTCTGTGAAATTAAAAATATAGGAAAGTGAAAATAACTGGTAGTGCAACAGTGGGCAAAAACAGCATCATTTCCAAAGTTGTCATGAACTGTTAACTACCGCCTTTATAAATAGCATGTGTTCTATGTTATGCATATGATGCAGTCCTACAGCTAGCAAACATCTGTTATAACTAGGCTCATGTCAGCTTTGCACCACCAACAACAAGCCTATTACTTACTTCCAAAGCTTGACCAAGTTGTCACAGCCTCCAGAGACAAATCTCTTCACATAGTTGGGTTTTTGTCCTGTAGGCTGGTCTATGAGGCTGCCCGGAACAACAGCTGGAGCCCAGCTTACTGCATTGCAGCCAATCTGGCAGAAAAAAAACAAAAATATAGTAAACCCTCCTTCTGTACATAACATCCATATCTATATACAGAATGATTATTTGATGCTAATGAAACACAGAACGCTGCTTTGTATTCATATGGGCCAGGTGAAGAAATAGGTCTTCTAAACTGCACTTACAGTGTGTGCATTGTTGATCTTCTTGATGTCCCACTGCCCATCGCCAGTGAAGGTCAGAATCGAGATGGCACCGTCTGAGCTTCCGCAGGCCAGGATTAAACCGAAGTCATAGGGTCCCCAGCAAATAGAGTTCACTTCAAGATGGAAAATTCATTTAAACATAATGTACCAATCCATTAGTATAATAGCCACTGAATATAATATGAAATGAATCTAATTTTATGAGTTAAAGCAATGTAACATACCCGAGGAGTTGTGGCCCGTGTACTTGTACATCTTATCCCATGTCCCATTTTCTTCTTTCCAAATGATCACTTTTCTGTCATAGGAGCACGAGGCCAGAATGTTGCCGTAGGTGGGATGTGCCCAGGCCACTTGCCACACCGGACCTTCGTGTCTGCATGTGTTGAGGAAAAAAATGTTTTACTGAGTGCAGGCATACATATGTAATTCTTGCTATATGTTTTGAATTAACCCTAACCCTTAGTTCAAACCCCAGAGATGCCACAGCAAATATCTTGGGCAATTGCAATTGTTGGTGTCTGCAAGCTCATGCAAATATTAATATATAAGGCATTTTCACAGCTTACTTTTTTCCAACAACCAATGGAGGTTTATATGTAATCAATACAGTCCAGTCAGACAAGCAGCTTGTTATTAAAGGCTAAAGCAAATGCAACCAGCCTCCTCATTACCAAAGATAAATACTGACATGTCTTCTTCTTACTGTACGGACTACTACACATCTGATAAAACAAAGCTAAAAGAAGAAAAGGCAGAGCTGTGCAGCACCGATCGAGATAAGTTTGAGGAAACAGTTGACACGATACATGTTGCGTATTTAAGAAAAGCTGTAAGACTTGCCCTACCCCCTCAGGTCTGCCACAAGAATCTGGCCGCCGTTCTTAACATCAAAGATCTTCACAGATCGATCAGAGGAGCAGGTCGCCAATCTTGTGCCATAGTAGTCCATCTGAGCATCATGCTTTAAAGCAGAGAGATAGATAGATAGATAGATAGATAGATAGATAGATAGATAGATAGATAGATAGATAGAGAGAGAGAGAGATAGAGAGAGAGAGAGAGAGAGATGATTGCATTGTCCGAATCTGAAAGTACCAAACCCAAAAATCCAGGCTACTCAAAATTAAATTGCATTAGTCAGCAAACATACGTACAATCATATCCTCATGGGAGGTATCCACGGTGTTCATGATGGAAACCTGTAATATAGACACATAATTCAAAAAAGAAAAGAATGTAGAACTGAAATGGTTGCCTAACCTTCATAAAAGATAAATCCTAAAAAAGGAAACCCAACAAGTAAAGAAAAAAAAACACAATGTAAATAAAGTATGCTGTTATCGCAATTACTGCACAATCCCAAAAGTTTTATTCCTCTTATATATCACACATTTGAACTTTTTCCATTTATTGGAAGTCCATTTATTAACAGTTCCATTTATTGTTGGAGCATCTGTGAAACAAGTTTCAGTTATTACTCAATGCTTTACTTCTTAAACGATATAAATCTCAGATTTTGGACTCTTTCCATCAATGCTAAATTTAGCACTGCCTCAAAGAAAAATACTTACTATATACATACTTTACCAAATGACATTTTATTTTTATTATAGAAATAGTAATGCCATTTTTTTTTACTATAGAAATGTGATTTGTCTTGTAGCTAGAAATACTTTCTCTCAAAGCTGCTGTTATAGACAATAATAAAGAAAGCTAGCTGACTGGCTAGCTAATATTATAAACAGTAAACTTCACCACGACAATAACAATATACCAATTTCCAGAACTAGCTTTATATGACTGTTAGTTTTAAATAGTTTTACTTGTAATTATATGTACATATTTTTGGCTTATCCACCAATGCTAGTAAGTAACGGTTAGATGTGTAAGGAAGCCGGTTGCTACATGCTAACCGTAGCTAGCTAGCTGTTAGCACATAATAAAGCACTGTAAATAAAACTTCCCGAAGTAAGCCTAATCCAAGCAAATACCAAACACATAGTAGCTAGTGGTGTTTCACTCACCATGTCTATATACCAAGGATTGTTTAGCAAGTTTTAAAAAAACAGCCAGTGCTAAAGACATCCAATAAACTACTGCTTGTTTTCGACGTGGCAACCGACTGCTACAAAAAGGCACCGGGTGGGACAAGAAGACAGGAAAACAGTTCCACATATTAGTTCCGCTTTTCTACAATTCTATCACTTGCCACAAGATGACGCAAACATTCTCCAAACTATTCGTTGTTTATTACGTTTACACGACGCCGATTTTAGTGCAATAACAGTACCCATTTGCAGCAAAAACCAATAACTGTTTTTTAAGAATGTCGTATGTATAGTGTGTGGGTGTTGTGTATAAGTGGTCATTAGATTGTGTAATGTTTACACTGTAAACTGTCCTGTTGCATCTCACTATGTTTGTTGCGCTGTCTTGTGTACGTGTGTACTGTACATGTGCACTATAGGATCACTATATAATCCCATAAAGGAATATATATGAACAATAAAGCTGATTCTGATTAAATGTGTCACAATTGTGGGCCATATTACCTCCAAATGTACAACATTAAGATAAGGCTGAGAACAATAAAGTCCCATATTGCTTGCTCATGCACTAAAACTAAATATTAAACATAAGACATGTAAGGAGTAAGGAGTAGGCTGTATAGTTTGTGGTTTTGAACGCACCCTTTGATTTAACAATCTATTTATAACTATGCACAAGCATCAGGTTTCTCAGTGTCCTCCATTAGATACAGACCCATGAACAAGAACATATGGTCGTGTTTATCTAAAGAAAAATAAAAAGAACAGCTGAAATGTCGAATATTACCTACCACATTTCCAACCTGTTGGAAAAAATGACATCCACTGACAAAGACTTTAGGTAAGAGAAAATGTATAGTTTAATAATACCTGGATATAAAAACAGGACGTTAACAGATTGTCCTCAAATTTCTCAAATATAATGTGTTTCCTTTTCATACTAAAATCAGACTTTAGGTAAACAGACACAAGTCCAGCATGTGTCAGATTTTCATGATTACAAACAGTGTGTGTGCAAATAAATCACAGCTTATAAATTATTTAATATAAGGATCTAAAAAATTGAATTTTGCAACTAGAATCATTCATTCATTCTCGGTAACCCATGTTTTTCAATTTGGTATCATTCTGGCCAACTGGTCTGAGCCTCCCAAATTTCTGAATGAGATAGTGCAGGGATGATAAAAAAGTGTCTATTATTAACTCTTTTCGCTATTTTAGAAAACAACTGTTTAGGTAGTTTTGTAATTTGTATAGCAAGTATGACCTGATAGATGTCATTTGTAGTAAGAGAATGTTTGTGAATTTGATGTTTTGTCACAAGCAGCTCATTAAAAAGCTATGCAAACCAGTCAATTTATTGACTAGACTGACTTTGTTTAGGTTTATGGCAACCAATGATCTAATGATGGAGCTGCAAAAAGATTCCATAAAACTGGATGAGGATAGCGAAAGAAAAGTGGTGATTATGCTCCTGAAGCTGCTAGAGGACAAAAATGGGGAAGTTCAGAACCTGGCTGTCAAATGGTAGCCAAAATATTTGCTTGTTTCACTGACTATACTGTATACAGTCTTTATAATTCATTGCTTTCCATGAAGTATTATGGAAGCTATTTAGTTCAAATGCTTTTGAATATGAAGTATTTCTGATCTATGCAGTCTTGGTCCTCTTGTGGGCAAAGTGAAGGAATATCAAGTGGAGATGATGGTGGACACATTGTGCTCCAACATGGTGTCTGACAAAGAACAACTACGTGACATCTCCAGCATGGGACTAAAGACAGTTATCGCTGAGCTGCCCTCACCAACTGCAGGTGAAACATTCATTGTCAGCTTTGTCATAATGACAAGAGAGTTGTATGTTTAAATCCCTGTACCAGTAAACTGCCACTGAAGGTGCTTGAGCATTAAGGCTTCTAACATATATCTGCTTATCTGTACATTATCTTGTCTCATTTGTAAATAAATGTAAATGGTGGCAATCATATTCTGTTATATATGTGTTACAAATTCACTGTAAATTCAATAACATTTCCAAATGATTGTATTTCCCTGCTTGGTTAATAAGGCTAACATAGGCAACATCAAATACATCCTGTTTGTTAATCATTTTTGTACCTGATCTCCACCTTTTTCAGGTTTGTGTCTGACAGCTAATGTGTGTAAAAAGATCACAGCTCAGTTGATTGGTGCCATGGGAAAACATGATGATGTGTCTGTGCAACTAGAAGCCCTGGACATCCTTTCTGATATGCTAGGAAGGTTGGTGTCTATCATTAATTTGGGATTACATTCTCAACCATGTCATCTGGATTCATACTGTATATGCACTGTATTTCCATCTGAGGTGTATTCAGCAGATCCAGCATTTTCTGGTATTTTCTAAACAATAAACACTTGCAAATTGTACTAGATTAATATACCTAATAAACCGTGTTATATAGTGTGAATAATGATGAATTAAGCAGTTGTTAGATTTTTAAAGTATTTTGCAGGAAATAAATCCTTTGATTACATTTCTATAGAATCACTCAGAAAGAAACAGAAAAGAATTCACGTTCTAAAGCATTTCACAAACTACAGTTCCCAACATGCATGGTGGTCTACAAACATGGCTGCACTGAACTCCACTTCCCAATGTGCATGTTTACTTCTTTGTTTATTCACCAGACCTCTGATCACACTCAGGTGTTCTCAACTGCACATGCATCCAGTCTACTTTTTTAAAATAAACTTCTCAAACACACACAAGCTGCATAGTATACACTGGATTTACGCTTTGTTTCTGATAATATCTTGTGCATCAGTATGAAAAAGTTAACTGTATGAAACATAAGACTTAAGGAAGAATAAACAAATAAGTTAAATAAAGAAATAAGCAGTGACTGAAAGGGTTACTTGTTACTTGTAGGTTTGCCTAATATAATTTTGATATTGGAAGGTGTGATCTGTATATGAATATAATAATAACCTAAGCATTAAATCCTAAAGGATGGATGTTTTCGTCTGTTAATTGTTTGACTTTCATACCTTACTCTTTCAAGTCAAGTCAAGTCAAGTCATGTCTCTTTTATTGCCACATCACCACAGCACATGTGCATTGGTGAGTGAAATTCTTAGGAGCAAGCTCCAGAAATTGCAGAACAGTTGTACAGATATACAGAAAAAGATATAGATAATGAGTTGACGTGAAAATGTACAATTTGCTCATACATATAGTTAGTGCAATATGTGTGTACAATATGTACAATTAACAAACATAATGAAATCAACAGGTGAAATGTGCAGTATGCTCATATATATATAGCCGGTACAATGTTTGTACAATATGTACAATTAACAAACAGATAATGGAATCAGCAAATGAACATGTGCAATATGCTCATACGTGTCAGTACACACAGTGTACTATTGGGCCTCCTTGTACATTCACACAAATGAATACACTGCATACTCATACAGTCTAACAAAAACACACTTGTTCAAATAATTAATTTTGACCTGAATTGAAGATTGTATTCATTATTTCTAATGACATTATCTATCATAATGTTTTCACCTCTGTAGGCT
Organism: Tachysurus fulvidraco; assembly: GCF_022655615.1. Classification (NCBI taxonomy): domain Eukaryota; kingdom Metazoa; phylum Chordata; class Actinopteri; order Siluriformes; family Bagridae; genus Tachysurus; species Tachysurus fulvidraco. The sequence continues at coordinate 7,157,184 of NC_062519.1, read as the reverse complement.
AAGCAGCACTCTAGTCAGTTTCCACCAGTCAATTCTGACCAGTCTTCTTCCACATCTGACTAGTCCTCGCATGGCAGTGAGGAAACGTGCCATTATGGCACTTGGACAACTGGTGCCTAGTAGTAGCCCTGCGATCTTCATGCAGCTCACCGAGCATCTCATGGGTGAACTGGCACGAGGAACACCTGCATCAAACACACGAACATACATCCAGTGCCTCACTGCCATCAGCCAGCATGGAGGGCACAGAATTGGTGAGATAAGTCTTTGCTATCAGCATCATCAATGAGTACTGCATTATTAGGAGCTTGAGTAGGATGTGGTAAAAAGTTCTTGTTTTTCTTATGCGACATCGATGACATAAAATTTATTGCCTAATCTGAAGATGCTTGTAGCAAATACCTCATATTGCTTTCAGTTTTGCATGGTTTTCAAATACAACTTACACTGCATTACATATGTTACATTAAATAATCCTTAACAATATATGCTTTTGTATAAGTCGTATCAAATCCTCTATGTCTTTCTCAGGGGAGCATCTGGAGAAGATTATTCCCATGATGGTTAAGTTCTGCAATGTAGAAGATGACGAATTGAGGGAGAACTGCTTTCAGGCATTTGAAGCCTTTGTTCGCAAGTAATCCTTTAGAATTATGACATGTCAAGGCATGATTTTTCAAAGATTTCACACAAATCAATTAAAGAATCCATGTGGAAACTTTCTCTTGTTCCTGGAAGATGTCCAAAGGAAATGTCCTCACACGTTCCTGTGGTAATTAAGTTGTGCCTGGAGTATGTCACCTATGACCCAAACTATAACTACGAGGCAGAAGATGACCAGGAGGACTCCATGGATATTGAGGATAGAGGAGATGAAGAGCAGGGTGAAAGAACTTTTTATATATTTTAACATTCCTAAACTAGGAATTACATATATGGGTGTGTAATCGTGTGTGTACATGTGTATGTGTCTGTGCTTCAAACATGTTCCATCTTGCATGTACAATATTCAGAGTTCTTGTTAAAAGGAGGATATAAAAGGCAGTAATCCCCCACCTACGCATAACCCTAACCCTCTTTTTTAAATACATAATCATACATAAATCACATAATAGATTGCAAAACATTTCTCCACAACCACATGTTTTACCAGAATCTGATGAGGAATACAGTGATGATGATGACATGAGCTGGAAGGTAAGGCGCTCATCTGTGAAGTGTCTGGAGGCCATTATCAGCAACCGTAGAGACTTGTTGGTGGAAATTTATGAAAATGTGTGCCCAGTTCTGGTGTCACGTTTCAAGGAACGAGAGGAGAATGTCAAGTCAGACATTTTCTTGGCCTTTGTGGCTTTACTACAGCAGACCAAACCCCCTCACAGTTCTGCTTTAGATCTTGGAGCTAACGAAGACCCTGCAGTTACCCGTTTAAAGAAACAGGTACAGACAGAGTGTAAATATTAATTCAATTACTGATTCAATTCAAATCCAGTGTATAGGGATAATCAAAAACTGTCATTGTCTAATTACATAGGATTACATGGATTGCACTGTAGAAATAGTCTAAATGTGTAAGAACGTGGCTGATAATGTTGTAATGAAGGATATTCAGATATTGAAGATTTGGTGATATGCTGTAGTTTTACAATAGTACACTTTCAAAACTGATATTCATTGCTTTTGCAGGTCCCAACAATAATTAAGGCCCTACACAAACAACTGAAGGACAAAAGCATGAAATCCAGACAAGGCAGTTTCAGTATACTAACAGAGATTGCTCTTGTGCTTCCTGGATCATTAGGAGAGCACATTCCTACCCTCATTCCAGGTAAGGGCCTTGTACATTTTAGACTGAGATATGCTTCATAAGATTCAAGTAATAAATGTTTATCTGAAATGTAAACCATACCACTATTAAAGTGGTACAAAGTCTTGCTAATTTTTATAGTCTTTTATAGTCCTTTCTGATTTGTTCTTTCCATAGGCATTGTGTACTCTCTCGCAGACAAGTGTGCCTCCTCCAACATGAAGATCGATGCGCTCGCCTTTCTCAATGTTCTTCTATCTAGCCACACCCCAGAGGTCTTTCACCCGCACATCAAATTATTTCTGCCACCAGTAATTCTCTGTGTTGAAGACCCTTTCTACAAAATCACATCTGAAGCCCTTCAAGTGACTCAGCAAATGGTCAAGATGATGCATCCCCTGGATAATCCATCATCTTTTGATGCAAAGCCATACATTAAAGATGTCTTCAACAGTACCCTAAAGAGGCTAAAAGCAGCAGACATTGACCAGGAAGTGAAGGAGAGGGCCATTTCTTGCATGGCTCACATTATCAGCCATTTGGGAGACCAGTTGGGAGGTGACCTGCAGCCCACCCTACAAATCTTTTTGGAAAGATTAAAGAATGAAATCACCAGACTCACAGCAGTAAAGGCTTTATCCATCATTGCAACATCTCCACTTAAGATTGACATAAGATCAATCTTGACAGAAGGAATTCCAATTCTTGGATCATTCTTACGCAAGAACCAGCGTGCCCTTAAGCTAAATACACTAACAGCCCTAAATAACATTGTCAGTAATTACAGTGACAGTTTCAATACAACTTTGATAGAGTCTGTGTTGAATGAATTGCCTGCTTTGATTCAGGAGAGTGATATGCATGTTTCCCAAGTGGCAATCATGCTTGTCACGTGTATGGCAAAGGTTTGTCCAAATTCTCTAGCCAGAATTGGAGGCACTATCTTGCCAGAAGTATTTCATTTGGTCCATTCTCCACTGCTTCAAGGAGTTGCTCTTGGTTCCATTGTTGACTTCTTCCAAGTCCTGGTCTTAACCAAAGCCAGTAATGCGGGGTACAATGATCTCATTAAAGCTTTGACTGGTCCTTTCTATAAAGCAAAATTAGCTGACTCTGTGCCAGTTCACAGACAGTCCTATTACTCAGTAGCAAAGTGCGTGGCAGCGCTATCTTCTGTATGTCCCAAAGAAGCCCCCGGAACAGTTACCAATCTCACCCAGGAGGTCAAGAACCATAAGACTTTAGAATCTGTGAGAATCCTGTCGTTTCTATGTCTTGGGGAAATTGGGCGTTCCATGAAGCTGGGTACTCAAAAGGAGTTGAAGACTGTCATAATGGATGCTTTCAGTTCCCCCAGTGAAGATGTGAAGTCTGCAGCATCATGTGCACTAGGTAACATCTGTGTGGGAAATCTAAATGAGTACCTACCATTTTTACTGAAAGAAATTGGTAGTCAGCCCAAGAGACAGTACTTGCTTCTTCATTCACTAAAAGAAGTGATCAGTGCTTTATCAGTTGAGAGTCTTAAGCCTCATGTGGAGAGCATTTGGGCTCTGCTTTTCAAGAATTGTGAGTGTCCAGAAGAAGGTACTCGTAATGTTGTGGCAGAATGTCTGGGCAAACTCACACTGGTCAACCCATCTGAGCTTCTGCCCAGGCTTAAGAAGCAGTTATCCACAGGTATGGAACCTTGGCATCTTAAGCTATTGAAATAAAAGTCTTTGTAAGAGTCTTTGCTTGGGGCAGCTCTTCAGTAGGGGCACCACTGAGAGAAACTGAGAACAATATATTCAGCTGCGACAAATGAAAAATATAACTCAAGGCAATTTCTTTGCAGGTTCCTCTCTTGCCCGTAGTACTGTTGTGACAGCTGTGAAATTCACTATTGTAGATCAACCTGTGCCTGTAGACTCACTTCTTAAAGAATGCATAGGTAAAAATATTTCAACAGAAATATTATTAGAACGTTAATGAATATAATTGTTCAGTGCATTGCAAAACTTTGTCACATTTTTCCTACAAGGTGATTTCCTAAAAACCATCCAAGATACAGATCTTAATGTAAGGCGTGTTGCATTGGTGATGTTCAACTCAGCTGCTCACAACAAGCCTGGCTTGATACGTGGTCTTCTAACCACAGTTCTACCAAACCTCTACAAGGAAACCCAAATTAGGAAGGAGCTCATTCGAGAGGTAGCATACAGTGGCAAAACTACCACAAATAAAATAGAGATATTAAAATTGTGATGTTTTTAAAAATGAGCTGGAATAGGTTAGCGTAAATGTCTTTGAATACTGCATGACAAAATGAGCAATATTAGCTAAATAAATGTATTTTCATAATTTACTGTACATTTTCGGCCTTTAACAGACACCCTTATTCAGAGTGACTTACAATTAATTTCAATTTATACAACTAAGCTATTGAGGGTTAAGGGTCTTGCTCAGGGGCACAGCAGTGGCAGCTGGTGAACCTGGGATTTGAACTCATAACCTTCCGATCAGTAGTACAACACCTTAGCCACTGTATATCATGAGGTTTTGATTAACTTAATGTAGGATACTATTTTTATAATGCATATAAATAAATAGCTGATGTTTGCTTATTATTTCAGGTAGAGATGGGTCCCTTTAAACATACAGTGGATGATGGTTTAGATGTGCGTAAAGCAGCCTTTGAATGCATGTATACTCTATTGGACAACTGCTTGGAATGTCTGGATATCTTTGAGTTCCTCAAGCATGTTGAGGAAGGCTTAAAAGACCACTATGACATCAGAGTGAGTATACTGATGATACCATATCACATGATGTCATGCCATTCAGATTATTTGATTATTTGTTTGTTTGAATCATTTAACACAATCGATTTCCTTGCAAAATAACTGATTGTACTTTATCTTTTATAAAGCTGTTTTATAGCAGCTCTGAAAGTTGTACCAGTTGTACTCATCACATCACCCCACTCTTGATCATTTTCTTTTTTAGCTCCATGTTTTTTTCCTTACATAATATAGAATCAGCTTTATTGCCAGGCATGCTTCACATGCGAGAAATTTGTTTTTGTGACAGAAAAAAAACAATTCCTCGCATGTGAAAACATGCCTGGCAATAAAGCTGATACAGTTATTTGCAATCTTTCAGTTTCTTTTTCTAATGATTCTTACGGATGTCTTACAACAGAAGCAATTTTAAATCTTACTCAGGTAGTTAATAGGTAGATGTTTTAGGCACAAGTGCTAAAACACAATAAAAACCTGAAATAAAAAATAAACCAACAATGTTATTTTTACTTTAACATAATGGTCCTGAAGAAACGTCTCATTTCACTGTGTACTGCAACAGCTATATATGGTTGAAATGAAAATAAAAGCTTGACTTGACTAACGGACATGGGCTGTGGAAATCAAACATCCACTAAAACCCACAACATGTAGGCATTTTTTCTAATAACTACCATGTTTTTCTGTCATACATCTGGGTCACATGATTTTATGTAACTTTAACCTGAATAAGAAAATGAATGCAAATGTAAAAATGTAATATCTGCCAGACTGCACAGATCTACTTATCTATCACAATTCAGACTGTGGATGTTACCCAAATGTTTTCTAAAGTTTGATATGTAAAGAATCACTACCTTAATTACTTTTCATTTGTATTATAATTTATTTTTAATGTTCTCCAGATGTTAACCTTCATCATGCTGGCCAGACTTGCCACTCTCTGTCCGTCTGCAGTTGTCCAAACATTGGACCGTCTAGTGGAGCCCCTCAGAGCCACATGTACTACAAAGGTAGGTGCGAAATGGCACAATGTCAGCTATGTTGAATCACAGATATACATAAAACATTTTACCCTCATTGTACAGGTAAAGGCTGGTTCTGTCAAGCAGGAATTTGAGAAACAGGAAGAGCTGAGGCGCTCGGCAATGCGTGCAGTAGCAGCTCTTCTGTCAATCAGAGATGTGGAGAAAAGCCCAGTGATGGCAGACTTTGTGACACAGATCAGAACAAATGCAGAGATGGCCACTATTTTTGAAAGTGTTCAGGAAGACCCCTTATCAGGTGTCGAGCCAATGGACACAAGTTAGAACTTTCAGCTGGGTGTGCAGTTGTACTTGTAATTGTATGACTGTAGAAATTACAATGGTCTGTGTGCCAATGGCTTAGTATTGCAATTTTGATCATTTAGACATTAACGTAGAATTCTCAAATTAGGAAAGGTGTTAATTTACAATGGCAGCACATTGAAATCTAAACGAATCTAGGAAATCTACAACTTGCCAAATAATGTCAAAAGCTGAATGTTTAGTATGAATTTAACTCAACAGCAAGTGGGTAGTCACACGACATTAACATGCTTATATTGGGAAAAAAACAAAAAGAAACAATAGCTGGTTTTATGATTAACTTTATTGAAAAGACCATATTGCCAGATTATTCGTTCTCCTCGCTGCGAAGTCTTGCATTCGGGTTTGTGACCTTGATGGCTAGCTGAGCTGCTCGCTCCACAATCAGCTTCCTGTTTTTTGAGGAGACGTTGTGGGCAATTTCTGCACAGTAGCTCCTACAATGTTAAAAATAAAATATATTAAGCCAACATGCAACTGTGTAGATGTATGTCACTATGGACCCTCTATTCTCCCTGGCATGTCTCCTTTTATCAAGAGTTCTTGTGTATTTCATTTCAAGCAAATGTAAAGATGAAAGCTAGAGAGATCTGTTGCAGATTATCTTCCACCTGCAGGCTATGAGCAGAGCCTGAGATGGAATGGGTCTCTCCTCTGCAGCGCACTCTCTCTCTCCACATTCAATACCTGACTAGAATATGGGTGAATTCAGCAGGTATAACTGGAGAGGAAAGCTGGGCTGATATTTATATAAAAGAAAGATAAATGACCAGAGTCAGTCAAAATGTACAAATTTTGTAGGAAGTGGTATGTGTAGGTATCAAATTACATTTGCAGAACACCGTAGCCATATTTTTACTTGTGGAAATTTGAGAAGGACATTTAAACAATGGTTTTAATCCTGAACAATGACTATTTCAAACTAAACATATCAGGATGCCAGGAGCACAGAGTGTGAAGAAAGCAAACATGATCAGTTTCAGTTCTTCGTTGCACATCTTCATGGAGTCATTACAGCAAAACAAGTGAGCACATGTGGAATTTGTAGTTGTGGAAACTAGTCACATGAATCAGTAAATCTGATGTCAAGAATTGCAAATCTGATTAAAGGTTACATTTTTTGAAAGTCATGTGAATGTGTTTTGCACCATGATCATAGTGGCAATAGTAGCTAAAGTGATCTAATGTAATCTGTAGCATAGAAAATTTGCAAGGAAATTGAGAATTTAAAACTCCTAATGTACTTTACATTCAAATTTACATTTCACAACTACAAATTCCACAGTAACTCAGCTGTTTCTTCCATTTATACCTTCACACATCCTGTGAAAAAGTTGAGCAAAACAGCAGGTACAGCATTAATTCCATCACCTCATTTACAAAGTTTATTGTTCTGTACATATATAAATTAGTGTTGCAGTCTAAACATGACCACAAAAGTTGCCATTAGACTTCCAACTGCAAACCTTCAGTAAAGTAAATGTGTTAATTCTTCTGTGGTAACTGCTCATATATGCTTCAGCTGCAGTATACAAAAATATGAGCTGAATATAAAATAGCTGTGAAAAATAAGTTTAGGCTGTTAGATCAACATTTCTTGGAAGCTTCTGACTTTACAGCAGGACAATACTGAAAGATATGACACCAAATCTCTGCAAGAGTGGCAGCAATAAAAGCTTACTTGTTGCTCATCAGGAGGACTTCAAGCTCTTTGACATTGTGCACAAGGAATTTCCGGAAACCATTTGGCAGCATGTGCTTGGTCTTCTTGTTGCTACCATAACCGATGTTTGGCATCAGCATCTGGCCTTTGAACCGCCTGCGAACCCGGTTATCAATACCTCGTGGCTTCCTCCAGTTGCTCTGCACACCACAAAAAGAGTTGGTCAACCTTTAAAATGTACATGTTTTTGAAACGGAAATGTCTCAAAACTCAAGCCTTTGGGCAAAACATCTGATGCACAAAATCACAGATGGTGTGTTTAGGCACCCAAAATAAATAAAAATAAATATAAGCAGTACTGGATTTGTATCACAGAAAAACAAAATGGACACAAACAAACCCACATTTTAATATATAAAAATTATATTGACTCAAGTTACCAAATATCACTGTTGTGGATTTAGCTCAAACATTTTATAGTTTACCAAAAACTGAATCAACAGTAAGAAATCGAAAAGCACATGGGTCACCCGACTAAATTCAGAAAACATGTTGGAAACTTATTCTATAAGAACTTATTTTGTAATGCCACATATATTCAAATGCCCTCAATCCTGATTACAATATGCTTCTTATTCAGACTGATACCGTAAATTTCCCTGTGATGCTTTTTGCATCATTCACACCCAGTGACCAGAGTATTCATTTTGTTTGAGAGCAGGTGGCAATTGAGCAACTGCTTGAAGTGAGTATCAAGCAACAAATAAAAAGGAAATCTGAGCAGCAACCATTAACAGGAGTGAAGACTAATGAGCACACATTTGGCAACATTTATATACAAATGAAAGTCAAGTGAAATGCCATATAACGTGTGATAAACGTCATTACATTTACAACTACTAAAAAATACTCAAAAGTCAAGCTGATATCCACACATTTTCCCCATCGAACATGCCAATAACAGCCATCATTTACATCCACTTGAACAGCCTAAAGCTGCAGGAAATATAGTAGATCTTACCTTGATCTTTACATAGCGATCTGACTGATGCCTGATAAACTTCTTAGTTCTTTTCTTGACTATTTTAGGCTTGGTAAGGGGCCTGAGCGCGGCCATGATAGCTGCAACAAAAACATTTCATTACAATCTCAGTATCTACAGACAAACAAGCGTTTAGATAATTCATTTTAAAACAAAGCCTTTAAAATCGTTACTTTAAGAAATCTGATTTAAAAAAAAAAGTCATTGAAGTACTGAATAATACTCTATATCCATGTTCCTACTTAGTAAAGCCTGATATCTGGCACTAAAGCGGACACGTCAAGTGCAGAAAATAAAACACGCCTCCATCTTTATAAAGAACATTTTAATTGAACAATGACTTTGCTGTATGATACGTTACTTAGACCTTTATTTGTCATATCTCCATTTATAACTGAAAAGCCAAACAGAACAAACTACGTTTGGATATTAGCCGTTTAGCATGAATTTAGAGATAGCAAAGCATTGAATTAGCTAGCATGGCTTAACTAGCATGGCTAATCTTGCATGACTTAGCTAGCATGGCATAGTTAGCATGCTCTGTTGTCGCTTTTAAGATATTTTTAAGCTCAGTGTATATAAATAAATGTAGAGTTAAAGTCTCGCCACTTATTTAAAGCCACATGTATCTAGTAAGGCTCTTTGCTACATAACAGTCCACCATAACAAAGCGCCAGCTCGACATCCGTCGCCATGATTGCTAGCGCTGTTTTATCTAAAATGTCCAAAGCTACGTAACATTTTCACTCAAAATGTTTTAACGTCCATAATCTTAAGGCATCGCAGGATGACTCTGTGTACTAAAAACTTTACAGCGGCATCAGAACAAAACGATGGAAACAGATTTTCTTCTCCCACTTACCGGTCGGTCTGCCTTCAGTAAAGACAGACGGTAGAAGAGAAGGAAGTAGAGCGCGGAATGCTGGGTAATCTACTCCGAAACACCGGATGTTGGTGACCGAGCGGCTTCCAAACGCCTTCTAACTTCCTACATGAGGCACTACATGAGGTATAAAGATTCAAGCACCCTTCTCAATATCTCACAGTTATTTGGGATTAGGCTGATTACAATATACTGGAATTAATTATTTATTCATTCATTTATTTTATTAATTTACTCATTAATCATTTATTCATTCATTTATTTTATTAATTTACTCATTAATCATTCATTTATTTATTTATTAATTTACTTATTAATCATTTATTTATTCATCATTTATTTTATTAATTTACTCATTATTTATTTATTCATTTACTTATTAATCAATCATTCATTCATTCATTTACTCATTAATTAATTAATGTGCATAAAAATCACACATGACACTCCATCTTTCCTTTAGTGTCTTTCTTTCCCTCTCTTTTCTCTCATTTTTCTAATTTTTTTCTTTTTCTCTCCTTCCCCTTCTTTTTCCCGGTTTGGGACTGAAATACAGTGTCTTAGGCTTGTTACTTCTTTTGGTTACTATCAAAAGAGAAAGGTCTCTGTAGTAATATATTAAGGATATATAATGCATTCTTCAGAAAGAAAAACGTATGTTTTAGTTCATGCTCAATAAAACAATGCAGGCCTATTTAGTATTAAGTGTTAGAATAATTGATAGGGTCAGGATACATATAGTAAAAGTTATTGTTATTGTTTTGATTCTTTTTTCACCATAAATGCAATAAAAAAAACATTATACATTTGTTTGTTTGTGTATTTATTTTTTTAAACCTGTTTCTGCACAGTAGAACAGAGTAACACAATTTCAATGCTCTGTATGTCATATAGCAGAACTGACAATAAATCTGACCCTGACTCTGAATATGTCTGTAAAGGTTATAGAGAGGATGGGTTAAAAGCAGGGTCTCCGATTTTTGAGAAATGCAGAAAGCAGAAAGCGGTTTTAACATCGTCATCGAGGATAAAAACAAAGAAATAAAGCCAAGAAAGGATTACGATAAGGTAAGAAGTAGGACCTGTGTTAATATAGGATCAGCTTTCCAGCGCTGGAGAGAATTGAAGAAGCGGGAAGATGGCCGCATATTCACAGATTGGAGTTTCCAGAGTCAATAACTCCTGAGCTAAACGCTGTTACTACACAAATAACATAACACTTTTCTATCGTAGTAATGCAGAGAGGCAGCTACAACAACGTTTTGTGTACAGTAGTAACAGCGTTTAGCCCAGGAGTTATTGACTCGGGAAATTCAACTTTACTTAAGACGCCGAGGCGCTTTTTTCCTTCTCGATAGGTGAGTAACGTTGGTTTTGCTTTGTTTCACAGAACTAATATATGCCTTTGTCCTTTGCATGATTATGCTTGTGTCATTTTTGCTTGTTTGTTTATCTGCAATCATATTGTTCTTCCCTTCAGCTATGATACAGCCACATTTCTTTCCATTATTTGCCTGGGCTACGTGTGTATATGTGGGCGGAGCTATCAATACAGGGGTGGGACATATTTGGGTTAGGGGTGTGTTTGTTTTGGTGATTTCAATTGTAGACATTGGCTTTCAAAAGTCGGAGACCCTGCCTTTAAGAGGAGGGTTTTAAATCCTTTGGTGATGTATGAGGTGGAGCTTCTATAAGAGATTTTTTCTATAAGAAAAGTTTTTGCTCCGTTATCCACACACACACACACACACACACTCTCACTCTCTCACACTCTCTCACTCTCTCTCTTGTTTAAAGCGTCTTATCCGGTCGGCCAAGGTAGGTTTAAACCTTTTTATGGATGCATATCAGCATAATTATTTATAGCTTTTGGAAAACTATTTAAAAAACAAACAAAAAACCGACCACAGATTAGCTAAACATTCGGTTAGTTTAAAAAAAATAAAAATTATATATATATATATATATATATATATATATATATATATATATATATATATATATATATATATTTGCATCATCATTAACATTATTATATTTGATATTTGCATAGGCTACTGCATCATTTGTCACCCGCATAAATACATTGGCTAAAATCTATAGTTATAGTTGTGGGCATGCGCACAGGAGGGCAGTTGTGTTTTGGGGGTTCCAAGGTGCGGCACCACGTTATTGCGCCGCCATGAAGAATAAAGAAAAGAGTTAATGACAAGGCGATGTGCCTCCGTACTTTATTTTCTTATATTTCAGTTTAGGCGAACCCGAAGTTAAACAATACTCGGTTACAATATATATCCTCACTCTCGTTTCCAATGTACTAATTACACATTAATCTTTTACAATATGAGTAAATAGCTTTCGGTTCTTTATTTAAAGGAAAAGTGAAATTAAAATAAGAAGAAATCACAAGACACACTGAACTGTCACCATGAAACCAAGAAAGGTTTTGTAACTTCCACATATAGATAGATTATAGAGTAACTGTAATAGAAAATTTAGTGATGATAGAAAACAAGCTAATAAAAAAAAGCTTAAAAAAGCAGTATCCATATGAAATATTCTTGAATGCATGGAAAAAAAATTGCATGAAAAATCTTTGTCCAACATGACTTGTGATATTTCTGCCTCGATTATTCAGCATTTGCTCCAGAAACACCTGAATACATACATTTTGTATCTACAACAATATTGTGCTGATAAGTTGGCACAAAAATATAGCAAGAACCTACACAAACTAAGAACGTCAGACTGCTTGAGGCAGGCTGAACAGGCTGAACAACATTGAAAACCTCAGGTCTGGTTCATATTTGCTTAGAACACTTAGAACTGTGCCGCTTCAACTCTGTAAAAACAGTCATTCTGTCAGATCCCTGTTATGTGTATATTTTTGTGTAGCTTGGGTTTGCACAGTAGATGAAAATTGGCTCCAGAGCAAGCACAGTAGATTTTATGGACAGACACAAAAGGTCTGTGCAGAACAAACCATGGGTTCCATATAAGACCATATTAAGTGTGTGTGTGTGTGTGTGTGTGTGTGTGTGTGTGTGTGTGTGTGTGTGTGCACGCAATAGTTTCATGCCATATCATGCTATCGTGTGTGTGTGTGCAATAGTTTTTCACAATCGATGAAACATTGTGATGTAAGCTATCGATTGTGAAGCTATTGATTGATACTGGATTTTAATCCCTTTTTAATCACAACTAGCTATCACTGTCTGGGTTATTCATTTACTATTATAGATCGGGTTGGGGCTTAAAAATCATTTAAAGATGTTCTCTAGTGGGCATCTGAAACATTTTGATTAGACAGGGCCAGAAATTATACTGAGAAGTATAAGTGAAAGCATAATGTGTCAAATTCTTACTCACTTAAAAATGTAAGTATCCACCACAAATACTTTTATACATTAAGTGTTAAAAAAACAAATGTTTGAAATTATGAAGTGGTTATTATTATGAGACTTGACATGAAAAGTCATCGTCATTGATCTTGTGACTGTTTCCCGTCATTTAAGCAGATCAGCTGCACCGCAAGTTGATTTGGCACAGCCCTTCCTGATGCCACCCTCCTCTTTCATACAGGCACTGAGAGAGTTAACAGTTCCCTCCCTGCCCTGGGGAGTGTTGTCACGGGATTTATGAAAGAAAAAAATACTTTCTTTATATTTGGAAATATAATTATATAAAATACATGAAAATATTATTTATAATAAAGACATTTAAAAAAGTGCCTAGGTAGAAGCATGGTTGGATATCAATAAAGTAGTCATGTGGTCATATGGAGCAATACTGATAAATTCACAACTGTCAACATTTACCACAGTCATAATAAATAAGCAACTAATCAGGAGAGATTCTCCTCCTTCAAATTGGTTTTCTGATTGTCTGATGGAAGCCATTTCAGAAGTAACCACAAATCAGAGTTGTGTAAAAACACTAATATATACAGCTGAGTGTTAACCCACTCAGAACACAGCAGAGTCATAACCAAACGTAAAACTTTAATTACAAACTGTTAATTGATGCCTTATACTTATTAGTATTAAGTCAAATGTTTACCCTATGATTACAATCATCAACAGTAGTCAGAAATATATTTGTTTTAATCTCCAATGTAGAAGATGTGAAGATGTATGTTTATCATGCTAATTTAAAATTTTCCTGTGTGTTCTACAGTCATGTATACCCCACTGCAAGGAATGCAGCCCCCTGCAACGTGCGGGATGCAGCAACCCCCCGTAATGCATGGAATGCATCAGCCCATGTTATATGGAGCTCAGGTCCCGCCGATCTCTATGCCTGGATACGAGGGAATTGGTGGTAGGAACATAAATAATGAAATGTAACATATATAATAATTAAACAATCAATTTTTAAAAAAAAATTGGGAACAGGCCATTGTGTTACAAGCCATCAAGTGGTTGTATGTACAAAAACACATATCTCAGAGTCTGATTATGGTTTGACTTAAGGTATTTGCCATGTATTTGGAGATGTGAATGCATGTAAATTGATTAATATATCTTCTTTAGCTTGTTTCACCTGTGTCTAACCTGCTGTTAATGACACAAATCTTGGGCACACTTAGTGGTAATGTGTTATTTTAGCAGGTGGGTTTGTTCCTCCTCCACCTGTCCAACCAATGCCAACTCCTGATTCACAGCCAGCACAAGAATGGAGGTAAGATTCCTTCATCTATGGGCAACATATTTTCATATCATCATATTCTCATGTATCTTTGTAACATTTTTAACAGTATGCCTACATAATAGTTATAGTTACCATCAAGATGAATCAGCTAATGTAAATGATGGCAAGCATGGCAGATATGGATCAAATAAAATCAGTGGTTCAGCTGCTGATACCATGTTATTTGGAAACTAGTACCAACCCTCCATATAGGTCAGAGGTTTGCCATATGTTATGCCCCATCTCTTGAACGTGAGGCAGCTAAGTCTAAAACTAGAAGGCTTGAAGGCTTTTCTAGGATGATGGTGATCTATAAGTAGAACCACCATTTTCAATTCTAGTCTCTAGTCTAGCCATGTTCAGCACCACATGTGGTATCAGCATCACTTGAGAATGCTATGACAAGTGACTGCAGCCACATTGGTGTTCAAGAACTGTGGACATTCCAAAAGTGGGTTATTAGTAGAAGTTACAAGGTGTTGCACCACTGTGGCATGCGACAGAATGTATCAGCTGGAAGTGAGGGTGGTCCATCTGGTTGAGAAGTTTCCAGCAGGGCTGGACTGTCCACTGGGACAGGATGTATAACAAGTAAAGTTCACAACCATATCCACTATCACTTATTACTGATTTTCACCCTGAGATGGCCAGTAAGACCATGGTCCCCACTACACAGCATCAGGACACACTTCTCAATTCAAAAAGACATTGTAGCACACACACACATTGCATAACCCTATGATGTAAGTTATATTACAAATGGTATTCACCCTGTCAGCTAAGTCTGGTACATTGCTGGATTTTCCATCTACTAGAAAACTGAATATGGCTGTTATTGTAGTGACTGACAGCAGTGTAGATAAAGGGGCCAGGGTTTTTCTGAAGGGGGCAAAAAACAGTCATCTGCCACAATTTCATGGGTGTCCTGAACGGTATATTTCTTTAGACGAAATGGAATCGGAGAAAAAAAGAGATTTTTCTGAGAAAAGACCAAACATGCCATGGTTAACGTAGTCACAAGCCTTTGCCCAAGTAATACACACGAAATACTCAATAAAATGTTCAAGTTAAAGAGAATTTAACTCTTCATTTGTTCCAGTGTTCCTGCTCTTACCAACGAAGAAGCCAAAGAAGCTTTTTATAACTTTGCATCCAGCAACTGCTGTTATTCAACTGGTCCAGCTAAAGATGGAGTGATCACCAATATGGAACAGTTCAACACCTACCGAGTAACTGCACTCACATACACACACTGATATAAAACTGATATACAACAAAAACAAAAGTGACTTATACTGTATGTACTTAAACTGTAAGACACAAAAGGAGTTTCCTATGACAGAAGACGAGCATTTGTGCTCTCTTCCTAGTGCACTGGTTGTTATATTTGTTCAGGTGAGTGCAATTTCAAATCCCATTGGTGATCTCATTTACTTTTAGATGAATCGCTGTGGGTGGACATAATGTAGTTCCTTGGAATGGATTAAGAATTTATTCACTGCACAGCAATACTATTTTAAACCCATGACACATCCATCGACTATCCTTCAGCATTTCTTTTGGTTGAATCTGAAAGGCTTCTAATACTTTTAAAATTAATAATAAATATTAATAAAAATATTAATAAAAATGATATGTTCTTTGTACCTGTAAGAAATCGAATAAATGTGTACTTTAAAAGCAGAAGCCAAAAAATTATAAAAACAGGTAGTAATTTACACTTAATTCAGACACTTAAACATATATATTTTTATTTTATGCTTACACTTCATTTACAACAAGCAATTCTTAGTTTTAAAGAGAAGGTGTTGAAAATAGCACTGAATCAGAGGATGTGTTCACCTTCACAGTATCGTCTGGAGACTTTCACGGAATCCAGAAAAACGGAGTGGGCCTCCAAGCCATATGAGGGTAATAACAGAATCAGATACATCTTAGTCATTTATATGCTCCCATTATTATTATTTTTCTTAATACTGTAAATGTATACCGTTAGGTCAGCCGGTGACCAACTTCACACAGAATATTCCTAATCTGTGGGAAATTCCGGTTAAACCCCCAAACATGTTTACAAATACTACTAAGGATGTGGAAGTGCCCAACACAGCCTCAGTCAAGGTATATATTAACAATTGCCAAGATTAATTACCAAAACTTTTTTTTTAATTTTTTTTATATCTTTGTGGGGTATATTTAAGATTTTAGTAGTGATAGAATTAGTAGATTTCAAACCTAAACTCATAAACATGTAGTAATTTTTTTTTTTTTGTAGTTATTTTATTTTTGGATGAAAGGAAGTCTTTGTAGCAGAGAATTAAGTTTACTTTAAGAATTTAATGCAACTGAACAAACTGGTTTTAATCTGCAATTACTGTATGGTATAATATCTAGTAGTTACATTTTTACACATATATATTGAAATTGTCCTCTCTAGCCATGTGACAAATGCTCTGCCTCAGGACACTGTCAGTGTACCAAGTGTCATGGATCCATGAATGTGAGTGATTTCAGCTTTTAAGAATTATACTTTCTATTAAAAGGGGTAGATATGAGGGAGATGTAAGAGGATTCAATTACTTTAAAAGCATACTCTCTGAAATGTTTCATGATATGAATGTAGTAATAATACGTTTTGCAATTTGACTGAACAAGTGATATTCCAAGAGTACGTATACTAGGTATGTTGGACTAATGTTCGACTTGAAAAACACAGACAGTGAAATATTCAAGAAACACTAGGACATGAAGGATGTATTTCATCATAAACAAATTTAATGTTGCTGCTTGTAGTCCCCTAGCCTTCTTTCTTACAATTTTAGGACAGGGTTGCCAAGTTTCAGCAAGAGTCCTGCCTCATATATAACTCAGAACCCATAAAAGATATAAGTATTCAGTTTCATTGTTCAGGTATAAGAAAGGTTGGATGCATTTTTTTTTCTTTTTTTCACTCTTTTTCACTCATGAGAAACAAGTTAACATCGTTCCACATTTCTGAGTTGCAGTGTTTATCTGTAAAGTGGATATTAAATGAGGATATTAAACAGTACATGAAACAGATTTTAATTTATTTAGTTTTAACCAAACCCAAACATTGCCTTACTGAAATCCAAATTAAAACCACATTTCTATCATATTTCTGTACAAATAAGTACAAAAGTACAAAGACAATCTTGCCTCTATTATAATAAAATGCTATTATACTCAATACACAAAGGTCGTCATTTTGCAAAAATGAAACACATATATGTGTGTTCTAGCTTTATAGTAGATTCTATAATGTGTCCAGAGACCATGTTCTTTAGGACAGAAATGTTTTATCTTTGTATTGATCTGCAGTACTTAGACAAGAAGAGCCAAGCCATGGCAGCAAAATGGTAGTCATGTGAAGACAGAGACACCATTGTTTTTTTTTTCTATTTTTAAAATCTTTTCGCCAAATCAGTATTTATTCTTCCAAATGTCTCAATTCAGGTACAGTGCAGTATGTGCAACGGTAATGGGAAAGCTGCCGAAGAACAAGTCTGTACAAAATGCAATGGCACAGGCAAAATGATGTAAGTTTTCACACTATAGCTTCTCTAAATGACATCCGGGTTGCACATCAGATGTTTGCATAAATGAGAACGATCATTCATTTCTTTGCTTCCATATACTAGAATTACACCTGAAAGCTTTCTTTCATTGCAAGACCCATATTAGACATGTCAGCACTAAAATGTAAAAATGTGTCAACATACCATTACTTCAGGCCACAAAAATAACCATATATGGGCCATGTGTTGACTTTTATCCCATGTTTAATAGGTGCCCTGATTGTTCAGGTCGTGGAACCATTGTATGTGCTACCTGCAAAGGGAAACAGAAGCTGTTAATGTACATCAAGCTTGTTGTGGAATGGTAAATCACCCTTGATTAAGTCACATTCACCTTTTGACACTTAAAATTACTGAAACGTATTCAACGAATAAAAACACTTGTTATGCGTACATCAGGAAAAACAACATTGACGATTATGTAACAGAGCAGTCAAGTGGTCTGGAGAAAAATGATTTTGAGTCAGTCACTGGGAAGAAGCTCTTCAAAGACACCAAATTCATGGTGAGAAAAAAGTTATCATTTTTACTACTACTACTTTTGAATAATAGTTTAGAATCTAAACTATTTAAACTTTAGATTCATGTCTGGCAGTGTAAATCTTGAAATTTACAGTATTTTTTATCCTTGCTGTTATGTTTATCACAGGTGTATCCCTTGAATGGATTTCCAGAACCTAATTTGGCTCAAGCATCTGAGAGATTAGTCAGGGACCATCACAGCAAATTTTCCCAGACATCACGCATCCTACAGCAGGTTAATATTCATTTATGCCTGACTACATACAGTCATTTGCACACTTGAAGTACTTAATTTTTTTATCCTGTGCTTTATTAATAGAAGTCACAGTTTAGTCTAGTCAGCGACAGGCTTTCGTTTTTTGCTATTTTTTCCTCAACCTTCCTTGCAGAAGAAATTTCAGTATTTTAAAATTTTTAAATTTCAGTTTTATTTTAGTAATAGTCTTACATTTTCTAAAGTGTATTGCATATTTTAGAGATCTACCCACAGATTTAAATGTGATTGTACGAACCTACTGTCATTTGTTCATGCATGAATGGGTTAAAATTTCACAACTGTTTTTCATGTGGAGACAAATTTAGAATTTTCTGACCTTTCTGTGTTCCAGCAACAAAGTATTGAGCTGATTCCCATCACCAAAGTGCTGTACCGGTGGCAGGCAAAGGACTACTTTTACTTTGTTTATGGTGTTGAGTTAAAGGTCAAAGCAATTGACTATCCAGCTACATGCTGCTGCACTATAATTTAAAAATGTAGCAAAAGCATGAACTTCCTGGATGAGTAGCATTCTTGGTTATTATTATAATTATCATTTCAATGAAAGGTTTGGTCAAAATGTGTTTTGACATGTTTTGTGTCTAAGTTTTACTTCTTAGGTTTTGCACTGGAGCTACAAGGCTATTTCTTTATTGAATATTATGGATAGATATCTTAATATTGGAAAAAGAGATTTCTATTAGTATATCATCCAGGCCCGGCTCCATGGGGGGCCAGAGTGGGCCTGGCCCACCCAATCAGAGGCTTGGCCCACCCTGGCCCCGAACCACATAACAGCCAATCACAAAATTGGTGCGATATTCAATTCAGCTCGAGATACGTTATTTTCTCATTTCTGCCCAACCCCCTTTTTTCCCCTCCTAGACAGACAGACTTGGCTCATTCATTCACATTCGTCGGACATGCTTATAAAGCAATAAACGACAGTCACAGTCACTTTCTTAGAACTGTTAGTGAACTTAATTAACACACTATATATAGGCTTATAAAATATAACATGTACAGATTTCTTGTTCCGAAAGGACAAAAGAAAACAACTGTAGCTCTCCAGGACACAGCTACCACCTCCTCATCCATTTGCGGTAATGAGGTCGGAGAAATGGATGAGTCGAGTTCATCTGCATCTTCCGATAGTGTCAAAAGCACAAATACACGCACTCAAAGAAGCAGCAATTCTGTCCCGAATGATTTAAACAGGGCGAATCCTTACCAGCCGGTTCTGAAATCATACCCCCGAACTCTTTTTGGAGGGAGAGAGAGATGTTTTTCGGCCGCTTGGTATCAGTCACGGCCGTGGCTTGAATATTCTGTAGATCGCGATGCATGCTTTTGTTTTCCGTGTCGAGTGTTCGGTGTTGCTTTCTCTGAAAATGACACGTTCGTTTCGACAGGTTTTCGAAACTGGAAAGCAGCATTAGAACGTGACCGCGGTCTTCAAAAACATGCGTGCAGCCAAGCTTATTTACAATCCTCGACCTCATGGACAGAGTTTTACTGCCGATCGGTGTCGGGGGAGACCGTAGCATGTTTGCTCGGCCCCCAACAGATAGAAAAGAATCGCTATTACTTAAAAAGCATGGCAGGTGTTGTTAAGTTTTTAGCAGTCAACGAGCTTCCACTACGCGGGGATTGTGAAACACGTGACAGTGAGGAAGATTGTTTAAATACACGTTGGAAAAAGATAAATACCTGGCTGACATTACATCAGGTATTCCACAAAATGCAAAGTACACTTCCAAAACCATCCAGAATGAAGTGATTGAAATTTTGGCATCCATGGTTCTGAAAAAAATAAAACAGAAATATGACACTGCTGATTCAGCTGCATTCTGTTTGAAAAGTGATGGCACAAGGGATCGGTGCAACACTGAAAATTTGTCCATTATAATTCGTTTTGTGTGCAATGGTGTGCCAGAGGAACATCTCCATTGGCTTGTTAGAACTCCAGCAGCTTGATGCAGATTACAGCACTACTGAAATATTACACCACTTGTCTGAAACAGGGTACAGTGCTGATAATATAATGAGCCAGTGTTATGATAGAGCATCAGTGATGAGTGGGGTACGAGGTGGAGTTCAGGCTTTATTACAACAAAGGTTGGGCAGGCATATCCCCTACATCCACTGCTATAACCACCAGCTTCACCTCACTGTCATACATGCGATTCAAAGTGAACCTTGTGCTAAAAGATTCTTTGACTTGTCAGGCTCCCTGCACTCTTTTTTCAGGCATCATTTTGTCTCTCAGAGATACAATTGCCCGTATCTCAGGAGACTGTTGGAAATCCGCTGGACAAGTCATTATGAAGTCGCAAAATGTGTGGTGGATAATGAGGAAGTCATTCTTGACATTCTTTTTAAGGTTTTCAATGATGGCAATGCATCAGTTGACCTTGCAAAAGAATCATCCGGGCTTCTCTCTCAGCTGAAGCTACGCCATTGTTTTAAACTTGGCAAATTTCTGATACATCTTCTCGCCATTTTAAAACCAGCTAATGCCATCCGACAGTCTCACAATGTTGATTTGTGCAGTGCAGCTGAAGTTGTGCAGGGATGTCTTAGTGCACTAAAAAATCTCAGAGAAAATGACAGTGAATTTCAGCAGTACTGCGCTGACATGTCTATTGTTGAGCCCTCACCAAAACGTCTAAGGACTGTGAATCCCTCCTATGGTGACTCTGTCATTTTTTCACCTTTAGGGCAAGAAGGGCAGTCAGGTTCTGAATGTGCCACTGCAGCTCTAAGACGACAGATGTTGAACCTACTAGATACAGCTGTATCAGAGATAGAAAACAGGTTTTCCACAAAGAATTTACAGCTGATGCAAGCCCTCTCAGGTTTAATGCCAAAATCCAGTTGCTTGAACCTCTCTGTAGTCTTGCAGGGGTTGCAAAAACTGAACTCCAGAATGAAATTCTTGTTGCCAGACCAATGCTGTCCAAAAAACTTCCATCTGATGCTGAATGTTCTGCTGTTTGCAAACTCTTGCAGGAATACAAAGATGCATTTTCAGGTCTTCATAAAATGTATGTATCTGCTATGGTCATGGGTGTCTCTACTGCTTCATGTGAGAGCTCATTCTCTACTTTGGCAAGAATTTTGACACCATTTCCCCGAACAATGCTTCAAGAGAGAAAAAAAAACCTTGTGGCCCACCTTTCATCTCATATCTGGAGCCAGGCCTGATATCATCCCTGTAGCTCCATCATAACCATTTAGAAATTCAGATGCCAAACATGTCTTGGCTAACCAACAGCCTTTAGGTATAAGTAATCTATGTATATTCTGTGATTTATCATAACACTACATAATGCTACATAATGCTACATAATCTAAAACGATAATATGTAATTTCATGATATTAATGTAAGGGGCCAAATGATTGACAAAAATGGACGTGTTGGTTCAGTGGATAAGGTTGAATGTGTTCAATTGTAAGTTCAAATGTTACCACTGAGTCACAGATGGGCATTCTGATAGTGTAAAGTTATTAATGCTTTACTGCCCAATGTATTGTTTGGAATGGATTCTGTTCATTTTATGGTTGCTTTTGACTTAGGTGCCTGCTCTTTGTCTAATGAATGTGTCATCCTCCATAAGTATGTAGCCATGGAGCAATAACCTTAACTTTAAAGTATTCATAACAGAGAACTATTTAGTGAACTAATACATTTCTGCTCTATATCCGTATGTAATCCAATATAATTATCTATTATTAATGAACTCAGCATTTGGCCTAATGCTTTCATATGATATCGATTCATGGCTTAAACTGCAGCTGATTTTTCTCCTGAAAAAAGAATGTAGCAGGCATTAGTAGATGTTCGTTATTAAGCTTTTCATTAGGTGGGTTTGAAAATCATCTACCAGAAATCAGGTTTTCCAAAATTCTCAGTTTACAAAGGTCAAATATCAATACCTCATGGCTAGCTGGTTGTACAACTGGTATATCTGTCTATTATTTTTTTTATATTATACTACTATGCTGTATTTCTTTTTAAAATAAATAATATGTAATCAGTCTAAGAGTTTTTAAAGTAAGTGGTTTGCTTCGGTTGTATTGTTTTTTTAATGTTAAATCCTCATCTGAACATGTGCTGTATGTATGTGCTGCATGTGTCTTACGGATGAAACCACTTTCTCTTTATACATGATTTATATATAAAACTGTGGAAACATAATCAAGCTCTTATCACTAAGAAAATGAAAAAATGAATACCGACAATAAATATGACCTGTCAAAGATGACACATTGTCTCACTGGTTCTAAAATTATTATTATAATATGTGCAATAGAAAATCTATTTAAACATCTCAACTACAAGGAAGTACATACATCATTAAATTTTTACTCTCACTTACAACACACTCATTTTACTCTCAATTACTTCACTTGATTAGATTAGATTAGATTAGATTCAACTTTATTGTCATTACACATGTACATGTACATGTACAAGGCAACCAAATGCATTTTAGGTCTAACCAGAGTGCAATAACAGCAAGTGCAGGATATACAGTTTTTTACAAGATTTAAATGAGGTAAATAAAGTGGTAATATAGAAGTAATTTACAATGTGTGTGTACTATGAACATAATATACAGATGGCTATAATTATAACTGAAATTTACAGAAGGATGAAACAAAAAATATATGCTATTGTTATAAACAGTAATTTACAGATGTGTATGTACTATGAATATAATATACAGATGAATATATAAGTACTATGAACATAATATACAGATGAATATATATGTACTATGAATGTAATATGCAGATGGCTATTAGTATAAACTGAAATTTACAGAATGGTATGTGCTATAAACAAAATATATGGCTATTAATATAATATATTGCTGTTACTATAAACAGAAATCAGGTGGATAATTACAATGGTAAGGCAATGCAAAAAAAAGAGGAAGTGCAAGTGAGCATAGTTTGTGTAATAGTCCATTAGTGCAATAACGAAGTGTGAGGGGGAGATTGTGTGTTGAGTGTGATGAAGGACATTGACAGTATGATCAGCGAGGGTCAGAGTTAAAGAAAGAGACAGCTCTAGGAAAAAAGCTGTCCTTTAATCGGCTGGTCCTGGTCAGGAGGCACTTGAAACGCCTGCCGGAGGGCGGAAGTGAAAACAGTTTATGGGCGGGATGAGAGGAGTCCTTAAGAATGCTGCAAGCTCGACACAGACAGCATTACTTCTGGATGTCCTCCATGGCTGGAAGTGGAGTCCCTGTGATGCGCTGGGTGGTTTTAACCACCCGTTGCAATGCCCTGCGCTCTGCAAAAGAGCAGCTCCCATACCAGACAGTGACACAGCGGTTCAGGATGCTTTCTATTGCACAGCGGTAGAAGTTCACCAGCATATCCGAGGAAAGCTTATTTTTCTTTAGTGTCCTCTGGAAAAAGAGGCACTGGTGAGCCTTCTTGACCAGGCTGGAGGTGTTGGTAGTCCACGACAGGTCTGCCGAGATGTGGATCCCCAGGAACTTGAAACTGGAAATGTGCTCAACAGCCATCCCATTGATGTGGATGTTGTCATGTGTGCCTCCTATCTCTTTTCTGAAGTCCACAATAAGCTCCTTTGTTTTAGAGGTGTTAAGGAACAAGTTATTGTCATTGCACCATGTGGCTAGGTGCTGGATCTCCTCCCTGTAGGCAGTCTCATCATTGTTGGTGATGAGACCGATCACTGTAGTGTCATCTGATGGAGTTAGATCTATTCATAGGCCTGCAGTCGGAGATGAAAAGGGAGTACAGGAAGGGGCTCAGCACACAGCCTTGTGGTACACCAGTGTTGAGTGTGATGGTGTTGGAGCAGATGGAACCTGATCGAACTGAGGGTTTGAGCTTGGTGGCAGGTTCTCTGTTGTCTCTCTCAAAATGAGCATAAAATTCATTAAGCTCAGTCAAGAAGAGGAGGCAGCGGGGGTGGAGTGGGATGATTTGTAATCACTGATGACCTGGATGCCTTGCCACATGCGTCGAGGGTCAGAGTTGGAATAATGCTCCTTTATCTTCCGCTTGTAGCTGTGCTTGGCCTCTTTGATGCCACTCTTCAGGTTAGCTCTGGATGTGCTGTAGGCCTGTGCGTCACCTGATCTGAAGGCAGTATTGCGTGCCTTCAACAGGAGGAGCACCTCCTTGTTCATCCATGGCTTCTGATTTGGGTATGTGATGATCTGTTTCTGAGTAGTAACAATGTATATGGTGGTATTGATGTAATCCAGTATAGAGGAGGTGTAACAGTCTGTGTCTGTGTGAGTGTCACTGGTGGACTGAGATGCAAATGTATTCCAGTCTGTGTGTTGAAACCTTTCCTGGAGTGTGAAATCTGCTTCTGCGGGCAATACCTTGATGGTTCTTACTGATGGCTTCACTCGATTGATGAGCATATTTGTGGGTGAGGAACAAAGAAAGGTGATCTGACTTGGGGACCATTAGTAAACATTGGCACTTCCACTTTATAGTCAGAGACTTTAAAATGTGACTTTACAGTGTATGAGATTATACTCATGTCTTTGAGTAAACTGGGTTTGGGAAGTACATTTTTTTAGTGTATCAGTGTCAGGCCAAACACAGATGCACAAATGCAAAGAGCTACGAGCAGAATAGTACATCGAGAGGAATCGGGCAGGGCAGAGACAGAGGAAGTACAGCAGAAGGAGTGACCAGAAAGATCAGGCACTGGCATCACATACAGTAAGGCATCAGGATTACATATGCACAAACAAAAACCATACTTGTAGGAATGCACATATAATACAGTGTGCTCATTTTGTTGGGATTGTGAGCATTTTACCGAGGTGAATCCACTGTAAAAATTAACAAAACCATAAAAACTATTGATCGGTTTGACTGTTTCCATAAAATTACACATACTGCTAAAATATTGACATTTATTTTTTGAATTGTTAAAATACAGTCTGTGATTTGTGTTCATTTACATTTCCAAAAAACAGAATTGCAGTAGTTATTCTGTCCTGTCTCTTTAAAGGCAGCTGCTGGCTCTTGATCTAGTTTACCAGGTCTCCTTTTACTGCAAATGCTATGGGGTCGGAAGTGCGTGCGAGCATGTGTGTGTGTGTGTGTGTGTGTGTGTGTGTGTGTGTGTGTGTGTGTGTGTGTGTGTGTGTGTGTGTGTGTGTGTGTGAGAGAGAGAGAGAGAGAGAGTGCGTGCGAGCATGTGTGTGTGTGTGTGTAAGGGAAATGCTTGTTTTTACAGTTCTCCTTACCAGACCACCCTTTTGAATTCACTCCAACTGCAGTGTGTAGATGCTTCACCCACTTGTCCTATAGATATTACAAAATATGGTAGCAGTTTCCCCCAAACATGTTTTACAGATGTTTTTTTCCTGGATTTAATGAATAAACTTTCTCTCAATAATCACAAAGAAATATGCCTAGCCTTTTCTTTTTACCCCATTGTCTCACTGGTTATTTAGTGCCAAAACACCCACCCACATTACTCCGTCTCACACAACAGCTACATTCTTCACCTGGGACATCTGAAACCACCTCAACTTCTCATTGTGCAATAACATAAAGCAGCTGCCATGAAGGCAAACAAGCAGTGCAAGCAGTGGGAGGGAAGGAGGGGGGGGGGGGGGGGGTTGATGAAAGAAAAAAATAACATAAAAAAAAACATTTTGTAAATTACATAGTGTTGTAAAATACACTAGTGTTACTTTCACTTTGAGTTGTCATGAATAAAAATGTATGTAACTTATTTATTATGCTATTTATTATATTATATGAAAAGCATGTGAGCATTACTGCATATTAAGATAAATATTTGTTAAGTTTGTTTTAGTATCTCCTGCATCTCAGACTGACATAGCCTAAAGATACATCTATACAATGGTTTATGCTTGTATTAACCTGGTGTCAGAAAACCCATAGCTTGTTGTGAGAAACATCAGTGTCCTGTCCCTTTAAGAAGAGCTTCTAGCTCTGGAATTGATTGAATTAGCTAGTACTTAGCTTATTGATTCGGCTGGTGCAGTTTGTGGGGTCATTTTCACATTGCAGTGCACAAAATGGTATACAGAGCTCTTGCGTTTATTTATTTATTTATTTATTTTTCGCCTTTCTACACTAAAGATTTATAAGAAAATTGTGTTAAGCATAAATGTATTAATTTAATAAATAAAATAAATAGGAATATATATGTTTGACTAGCACTCGTGATTAATTATACTTTAAATTATGAATGAAATGATCTTGGACGTAGGAATATCATCACCCCCTGCTTTATCCAGCTATTTTTTAATCCAATCCACTTCTAATTTAAATCACTTAGCTTAACCATTACATATACATATTATCTACCTAGAGAGTAAGTGACATCATTCTGTTCACATTGATGTAAAGCCATTTAGTTGACTCACTGCTCCTCCTTCTCTCTTACTCTTTGCAAATTGAATAGTTATCTATGGATATTAAAAATGAAATAATCAAATAACAAAATGTGCCACATTTCCCTGCACCAACACGAAGCGTAAGATTTTCAGGAACACATCTCATGCAATAACATAGACAGAGGTATAAATGGTAACCTTTTACCACAAGATATATAATCTATAAGATGGACTAATACATGCACTTAGGAGATCAGAAGGTAATAAAGCATGTACATTAACAGCCAACTGAGTCATATATGCATGGACTGTTTTTGCAGAGGTTAATGTGTCAGTAAATGTACTTGAGCTATCAAGAATAAAAACTAACACACACACACACACACACACACACACACACACACACACACACACACACACACACACACACACACAAACAATGAGGATTTCAGAAATGTATCAGATGTTTGGGTATATTACTTTATTAATGGCATAAAAACCTAAAAATGTAGTAATTCAAAAAATACACCATCCATGCCAATCAGCCTTCCCATGCATATCATTGGATGGGGGGAAATACCAGAGAACCCAGAAGAACCCTGGAAGCACCTGGAGAACATGCAAACTCCATGCACACATATCAGATCAGAACTAATTAAAATAAATGATTACCTCAAAGCTCTTTGAAAAGGATTACTACTACTATTACCACTAATAATCTTTAAAACTTTCTTAATAGTAAGCCCATATCTCCACCTGCTGGTGAGCCACTTGTAACACTGGTGACGTCACTCACCACATTCCGTTCGCAGAGTGGGCGTGGTTGTATTCTGACGTCATCAGGCTCGTACAGAAGTTAATCTCAGATGAAATATAATTGCGCCGTCAGCGTCATCATCCAGAGTTTGTAAAACTGATTTCAGGATTATGGATGAGAAAGATGTCGGTAAGTTACTGTACATTTGACTTTATTATAGACTACAATAAGAGTATGATTAAACTGACTGAAATTTGCCCATCAGGCTCTCAGACAGTGGGAGAAGAAATTTACATATAAGTACATGTAAATTAAAATGCATTACTGATTACTGATGACTACAATCAAATGGTTTTCTGCTTTATGCATGACTGTCTTGTATGGTATGGTATCTTGTATGTCTTGTATAGGTATTTACAAGTCATGATGTTACCAAAAATGAATGTCTACGATGTTACCAAAAATGAATGTCTGATATTGGGAAATATCACCAGCTCTAACTTAAGGTTTTGCTCAAATGTAAGGAGGTTTGGTGAATTGTATTAACCTCTTAAATCCAGTACTGTTGCACATTTGTCTCAATTATTGTTTCAGAACTTCAAGTTAAATTTAATGACTCGGTTACTCGTTTAACCAAAGAATCAAATTTATTGTGTTCATTTAGATTAGACACGGTACACACAGGCTTTGGACTTTACAGTGGTCTAAAAGGTCTCAAAAATTCACCATGTGGTGCTGTGATCAATTGTTATTAATTGAATTACCTGCATTAATTATTTTAATATATATGAAACAGGTTAAAAAGCTATTTCTAATGCTCCTTGATTGATTGAACCATAGTAAGAGCCATTATCTCCAACTAAAAAAACTTGGAACAGTGGTGAATCTTCCAAGAAAATGCAGGCCTATCAATATACTACCGAGAATGAAACAATGATTCATTCGGTGTCATAAAATAAACCCAAAGACAACCATCTAAAGAACTGCAGACCTTGCTTATCTTTGACAAAGGCAGTTTTCATGTTTGCACATCAAGCATTATATTCTGGTCAAAATAGGAATTTGTGGTAGAGTTTGAATTTAATGCTAACCAAGAGGAACATAAAGGCTCCTCTTACGTTTGCCAGAAAACCTGATGATCCCTAAGCATTTTGTGATAATGTTCTGTTGAATAAGATGTCTTAAATGGAACATAACACGGGTCCTGTTATATCTGATGTAAAACTAACAGTATTCCACAGTAAGAAACAGAGGTCCTGGTCATCAGTGCATAATCGGTAGATCAGGTGCAAATGGGTTGTGCAGAAAGACAATGATCTGAAGCACAAAATCTAGTCTGTCTCTGGATGGAATAAAATTCTAGTAACAACTCTTCTAACATTTGATTTGATCTGTTATCTTGCTTTTCTGTCTAAAAAATGATGCTTGTCAGAAATCATTCCACGCACCATGACTTTGTGACAGTGAATCATGCTCATTTACATAAATTCAGAACATTTTCAATTGACAAGCATAACTAACTATAACTACATGTCAGTAATACATCAGTAAGTCCAACAATCCACTACTTAAATGCTTTAAGTTATTTGGGTGGGACATTTCTTGCAATTATACACCAAAGTTCCTGACTCGTGATATTTATCAGACTCTGTCTGTTATGTATGGCATAAAACATCTCTAGGCTTGTGCAGGTTATGTTTTGTTGCCTGATGTGAATTAATTATATTCCAATTTTATTCTTCCTATAACTCAGTGCAATTATTAGCCAATGCACACCTTTTTGTTACTTATTAAAGAGAGACAGATTCCATGTTTTATCCAATTGTGCTTATATTTTATGTTGTGGAGCATCTAACAAAACCTTCAATATTGGAACTACTGTCACAACTCCTGTTGGAGAAAATTAATTGATAGCTTTCAGCCGATCAGATATGCAAATTCAACTGAAAGTGTTATATCAGTTATTAAAGATACCGCGAACATTTGACTTGTTTAAATTTTTAGTTGCAAGTAGCATCTAAAAAATGCGACAGCTTATTAATGCAGTTGTTTCGTTAGCCATATACTGTAGCTCCATTTGTAAATCTGAAAGAGCAACCTTCTTACACTAAACTCATCCTGGCTAATTTAATACATTTGGTTCCTTTTATTTTTGAGCTATTTTATGAGGGAATACAGTAAAGCCTTCCAATTTTTTCCCTTCTCCACACAAGCTGTCTCACAGATTTGATAAAGTGATGTATTTTCAGTGCATTGTTTCTCCAGGCACCATTTCTTCACATTTCTTGTGCTTGTGTTTAAATACCAATCTTAAGTATGATCTCAACTGAAGGAAATGTATTCACGGTGCTATTTATATCACAGTCATAATTGTATTGTTCACTTAACTAAATGTGAGAAATGCCATATTTATAGCTATGTATGCTGGAGCTCCCAGACAGGCAACAACCGCATGAATAGCCTCTGGAAGAATGGACGAATTAAACGGTTCGCCTTTCAGCCAGAATAGTTCAGGTTTTTTTAAACAGTTGTTTATCCAGAAGTTGTCAGTGTGTGCTGAGAGTTTTCTACTGCAAATACCAACTTTTTAAATCTTTCTTGTCTTGTACACTTCCAGAAAAGTGGTGCTAAAAGAGTTTACATCCTGTTTACATTGTAGGAGCCAAGTTGGTTGTATTAGTTACACTTTATTTTTAATCATTAACATAACATCAGTGGGATTGTAACCCAGCAGTGAGAAACTCTGAATACATACATGCATAACACTTTTCTTAGCCACTGCATAATCCCATATCTGTTAAAACAGCTCCTACTGTTAATAGTCAAAATGAAATAATTCCATGTGTGTGTGTTTCAGTATTTCATTTATATTTAAGCAAAAACAGCATTAACAAGCTTTAATAGGTTGAAAGGGTATAATTGCAGAAGAAACAGCAACTTATATACTGTAATTAATTTTATTGCAGTTTTTCTTGACGAACAAAGTCATTCCTAATAATTGGAAAGGGCATTGTAGATCAAACAAAGTCAGATGAACTGTGACACGGATCAGAACATTAAAAAAAGCTTATGGTACCTAGATCTAAAGTTTTCAGTCCTAATTATTTTTTATTATAAAAAATAAGTTTTGTCATTTTCATCCTTAAGGTACATACACATGTAAACCACTGTACAAGACTAGACAACAGAAATAACACAACAGACTCAGCAAGCAACAAGCATAAGACAACAGGTATATATAGGGAGGACAATTATTGAAACTCAAGGAGAAGGGGCCTATTGCACAAAACTAGGACAAGGGATTAAGCTGGGATATCTTGGTGATCCTGGCTCAATTTATCCATGATTCGGTTGCACTAAAGCTGGATTAGGGGGCAGTAGGATGTTATGGTAAAAATTACCATGGAGATTTATTCTGTGGAGCTAGCCTGCTCCAGACCAGGCTAAGTTCCAGGATCTACTTAATCTCATTGCTTATGTCAGTTAGCAGTCAAACAAATGGAAACCAATAGTTATTCCACTGCCCACTATACATTGTTATCACATATAACTAGACCTACTGTCATTATTTAAAAACATTTGTGATCATTAATTTCAGTCATTTTGGATAAATGATGATTTTTAGATGATGTTGCTATCATTAGATAATTTACAGTTAGACTATAAGGCTATATATAAAATGATAGAATATTAGGGCCACAGAGGAAAAAAAAAGAAAATTCACAGACTGAATGAAGTCATAATATTGAAAACCGTTGTTTTAGAGGAGGACAGTTGTTAAAATGACAGCTGTGGGGCATTTCGTGGAATTGTTCTTCAGTATGGTTTCACAAACAAGGACATACTTAATCCTTTGGCACGTCAGCATCACATTGTCATAAGTATCAGGACTGTAAAAAGAATATGCATCTTTTCCAGCCTCATAAATGTATGACTTCTTCCTCGGTGTGGCCCTAATACTCTGTCGTATAAAATACACGTTCCATATAAATAGAAAAACACAAAGTGTAACATTATGTTACTTTATTGAATGATAAAACAAAGCAGGTAAACCATCAGCTCCTTTCGAAACTGAAGTCACACAGTGAGTCTACATGATGGAAAGCACAGAATCAAAGCATATTATACAACAAAAGGATAAATACACATTCAAAAGGTCTGTATATAACACACCCCGCAGGTCTGCACACTGAAATAAATGCAGGACAAATCCATACACATCAACTGAAAAGACGCAGTAGCCTCCCTGCAAGCTTGTATTACACACAGTATACAGCACAAACATCATAAGAGGCCAAATCAATTAAAAAAAAAAATTGAACACAAAAAACCCCGATTCCTCTGCCACCGCAGGACATATTTCAAAAATTGAAAGCACACATACTAACTAAAATAATTCAACACATATTAGTCCCTCAGCAACCGACCACTGTCGTCATCAGGGAAGACTTCCGGATTGTCCCAGTCCATGGCTGGTGGCACTCTGGGGGCCCTCTCCTTCCTCAGGCAGGCCATATTGTGGAGGACAGCACAAGCCACAGTAATGTCACATGCCCTCACAAGGCTGACCCTTAATTTGTGAAGGCAGTGAAAGCATGCCTTCAGGAGGCCAAAGGTCATTTCAACTCACTCTGGTCCTGGCATGGGCATGGTTGTAGGCCTGCTGTGCTTCCTGGGGGTCAGTGAAAGGTGTCAGGAGAAAAGGCTGGCAACCATACCCCCTGTCTCCCAGCAGCACACCAGAGAATTCACCTGTCAACACAAAATCTCATCATTACTACCTCATAAACACTGTGATATTCTTGACACAGCCATAATGTAAAAAGTGGTTATTGATAGGGGGATACAGCATCTGGGTCCTGTTACAGAAATGAGATTTTGTATGGGCTCCAAATGATGACTCCTCACCATTGTAGACTGAATAGTACTTTCACAGGCTTGACATGATATCATGCCTTCTGGAATCCAGAGAGATGGTCTCATCATCATCATCGCCGTCATGTGGACATAACTTGTATGAAGCGGGTGGCATCTTGGGAAGGACCTCCGCTTCTGTTTTCCCCCAGGAATCCCCTCCAACATGGGCCTGCCTTTATTTAGCTCCAAGGCTATGTCCTCTGTTGGGGTGAGGTCAGCTTTTGGTGACCCACCACCCGTGCCTTGTCTGTGGGTATTCTTTTTCACTGCTAAAACAGTACAGACAATGTGTGAGTAGGTACTTTCTGGGTATAATATATGCTTGTGCATTTTTAAGTATTAGTCAGGGCCCTTACCATTCTGCAGAATGTTCTTGTATTTGACTTGCTGCCATGTCCGTTTTGGCCCGGTCATGTTTAATCTACATCACACACACACACACACACACACACACACACACACACACACACACACACACACACACACACACACACACACACACACACACACACCACACCACACCTGAAAAGAGACACTTTCTTTATCACACAAGAACATTCAATGGAGTCAGTGAGCAAGCGACCTTGGTTCCTTTGAAAGGCGCTATATAAATTAAAGTGATTATTATTATTAGCTCATCTATTTATTCAATTCTATTCAATTTTATTTCATTTATATAGCACCTTTCACAAATGTTTCATTGTATCAAAGCAGCTTTACATTAATAAAAGCAGGAGAACACACAGAAAAATTGGTGGACAACATAAGAAGCAGAGTACAATTAAACGGTACTAGTGAGCGTAGTAATAATGTAAGGCTTTGATAATAATTTATCAAAGCCTTATACAGTGTGATGGAGTTACTTTACACAATTTCACTTATATTTGCAGTCCATTTCAATTAAAAATTCAACTGTTTCATAATCAGAGGACAACTGCATTTTTGGAGATGTGAAATAACTATTTGGATTGTAATTGTGATGTTTCAGCGGAGCGTTGAGTGTGTAATTGTGCACTACGTACGCAATCAGGCGGTCTGCAATACTTTGCCATGCTTATTCTCTTTGCTTTATCACTGTGGCGGTGTCACCTTTCTTCTTCATTATGTCTTTTACCTCCTCGTATGCCTCCATGAGGATCCATGAGGATGGGGAAAAGTACGCCGCTTTAGCCATGGTGAATCAGTGAATCTGTGATCAGTGGTGGGTCTGTTTGAGTGAGCCGTGAGCGAGCACCTATCCAGGATTGGTTTCTCCTGGCTTGATGAATCCGTGTCTGCTCATCCTGGCTTGGTCCTTGTACAACCAATTAAGCCTGGACACACTTGTATTGGCTTCATTGAGCTCAGCTCAGTCATTTATCCTGGATGTCTTAATTCTACTTTTGTGCAATGGGCCCCTGGGGCCTGTTTCAGAAAGGAGGTTAATTATGTCTTTTACCTCCTCGTATGCCTCCATGAGGATTTGTGACTCCGATGGGGGAAAAGTACGCCGCTCTAGTCTTTCTTGCATCTATGTATATGCATCTATGTAAATATTTAACTGCCTATTGTTACCAATTGAAGATTTGTGTGTGGATTCTCAACTGGGACCATACAAGGAGCATGTGAAGGCAGGATGAGAAATGCTGTATAGCCCATATGCAATTAATGCAAGGACCAGGATGTAGCAAATTTACTACAAAAATAATCCAGAATTTCTATGCATTTTAGTTTCTTAAACTATCTGATGGATTCAAGAGTGAAAAATCTTCTTTGTATAAGTTTTAGCTTCTTTAGAAATCTTTCTAATTGGGCAACACTCCATTATAGGGCTCTACAAAAAAATCTTTAAGGGTTTTCGATGTAATCTTTTTTTTTTTTGACAGGGTAGTGTCTCTCTTTTTTTCTAGAAACTTTTGATCCAAGTATTCCCGAGGAGGGTCCTTCAGTGCCACCTGCAGGCTGGTTGGACAGTGTGATGGGCTATGAAGACCATAAAGGTGGAGGTAACACTTTAGGTCATAGTGATTATGGAATGTCATTGACAAGGTCTGGCCCTACTGCTACGCAGGGGAACTATGCAAGAATTGCAAATGTCACACCATTTGTTTGCTCCTGTTTTATCCAAAGCATCCCTAAGCAGACTCATACATGGGTCTATTCTTAATAAAGTAATATAATAATATCCTATTTTTTATTTGCGGATAATAATAACAGCATAGACAGTCTAATAGAGTTTATGCTAAACTTTTGCACATTTCTAGACAAGATGGAGGGAAACAAAGGATAACCCCACTTTCTACAGTAAAATGCTGTAAAATTGAAGGACGTGCAGTTTAAATGTTTGACATGTTTGATTTTTTTCTTTTTGTCATCAGATTGCACGGATCAGATCTACCCTCCTCCACCTGACTTCATACCCGAGCCTGAGAATGACAGGAGTGCCTCCATCCCCAATGTGATGTATGCAAAGTTTTATATGCAGTATGTTGTATAATGTACAGTTTATTACAGGAAACTATGTATTTTTTTTACACCACAACACTGTTGAAATCTTGATTCTTTTTTTCCAATAGGTGTATATATTAACACACTCTTTGCAATAGGTTACCCTTTCTTGCACACAGTAAACTGACTTATCGGATATTTTCAATCAGTATAAACGAACGAATAGTTTAATTGCTGCAAGTCCATGATAAAATGAGTCAGGACACTGTTAGGTTTTTGTGTGTAAAGTATCATGAACCTGTGTGTAGCTGCTGCTGAGCTGGGCAAAGAAAGGTGTCTGAGCTCCTTGCAGGGCAAACAATTCACACCTCTTCACAATAACATTAGTTCAGAAATAAAACACTGTTTACAATGGTGTTGGTCTTATAGGCTGCCTCATGTATCTGAAGATGTGGCCAGGGAGGCTTTGCTCAAGTTTGTGGGGAAAAAATGGACGTACAGCAGCAAACCCGCCCAGAACCTGGTCTTCAAGGATTTGAAGCCTTTTACAGTGTATCGTGTAAATAAACCCCTTCTGTATTATGTCATGTTGATGTTGTACTTGCTTACATTATTTCTATGCCTTCAATAACAATCTGTTTATTTTCTGTTCGAGTATATTCAGTTAATCTGAGAATACCATTTTTATTTCTTTAGTATCGCTTGGAAACATTTACAGAGTCCAGATCAAGTGCCTGGGAGCATGAGATATATACTGGTATTGTATGTCACATATTGTATTAGACATGTCCAAATCACAGGATATATAAGACATATCACCTGATAAGCCATTTTTGACAGTATTTATACTATAAGGATAAATTCTGTCCTATTGAGAAAGATTTTTAAGCTTAGCGATCTTATAAGTTTCCTTATCGTTGGACTCATTGATGTTTCAGAGAAGTCAATCCCATACGTTTTTCTCTATGCGAGTGAATGTGAAAGTTCAGAAAATGTAGCTCACTCGGATTGATGAAATCTTTTGCAGATTCAAACTTAAAATCTGAGAAGTGTCATCAAGCCCTCACTTACATTCTTCAGTCTTGTACATCTGTGCCTTTCCTATTATTTTATTCTAAGTTAAAAATACAATGAATAACTTAGTGCAGACTATGTAATTTGTTAGACTATACAGTTTGTTTGTTTTTAACCAAGGTCTGAACCATAAACTAGGCATACAAGTGCGCTTTATTTGAGGAAAAGATGGTCTTTTATTGAAATATCAGTGTCATTGATGAATACACCAAGGCCCTTTATTTCTAAAGGTTTGTGTGAAAATGAACACAAAGTAATAATACATCTTGCCCATTATTAGTAGATTAGATATTTGCTTATTTGCCACATATGCTTATGCCAACAGAGCTACATTTACTTCAGTAACAATGCACACCATTTATTAAATCTCAACAACCTTCTGCTATAGAGAACGCTATAGAGAATAAAAGGCACATGTTAAACATTATTTAAATATTATTTGCATCCATACAATTCATGATTATGCCTTACACTAATCTTTTTCTTTGAAAAACACACCAAACTCCATAAAGTATGAACTTGCCCTCTCTCGCACCAAGGTTCCAGCTCTATTCCTGTCCCATACACAATGTCTCTATTGTCGTACTCAGGAAGCCCCCAGAGATAAGCAAGGCATAACCTCTGATTAAAAACAGAACCATAGCAATGAATCCCTGCATTACAGACTAGGCTAGTAAAGACTGAATAGAATAAACTTTAATGATTCCTAATGTACTTGGTATTATAGTATTTTAGTCCTGATCAGGTTGAAGCAAAAAATTCTGGACACAAAATATCTTAACTGATCATTTACATTCAGACATTTGACATTTAATTCTGCTTCAGTTTTGTTTTGTATTTTTAGTAGCACATTCAGCATTGTGCAAATTGTATGAATGAACAATCACACACTTGGCATGCTGATATGAAATGATATTGTCAACAGTTTCATAAAATGGCAGCGGAGGTCTGTATTTTTTTAAATGAGCAAATAAAATTGGAAATTTTTTTGGAAACTTTGGATCACATGTGTGGGGAACCGTGGTTTAGTGGTTAGCACATTTGCCTCACACCTCCAGGGTTGGGGTTCGATTCCCACCTCCGCCTTGTATGTGTGTGTGGAGTTTGCATGTTCTCCCTGTGCCTCGGGGGTTTTCTCCGGGTACTCCGGTTTCCTCCCCGGTCCAAAGACATGCATGGTAGGTTGATTGGCCTCTCTGGAAAATTGTCTGTAGTGTGTGATTGCGTGAGTGAATGAGAGTGTGTGTGTGTGCCCTGCGATGAGTTGGCACTCCGTCCAATGTGTATCCTGTCTTGATGCCCGATGACGCCTGAGATAGGCACATGCTCCCCGTGACCCGAGAAGTTCGGATAAGCGATAGAAAATGAATGAATGAATGAATGAATGAATGAATGGATCACATGTTTTACTTGGCTGAGGAAGAAGTTGATTCTGTCTGCTACTATTGTTTTTATGGGAAAACCAACATACAACACCCTTTTATCCATGTATACAGATAACAGCATGCCTTATATTGTGAAAACATCCACATGAACTCCATATGCTTGCAATTTTAAGTGCGTGATGAATTAGGCATGCAGTTTGGACAATGCTAGAAGTGTTATCAACTAACTCCAAAGTCATTGGTGCTGAAGTCAAAGTGTCATATTGTAAGTTTAATCATGTTGTCTGAATGGACACATTTGTATAATACTCTATCTGGTATTATACTATTGTAGGATTGTTATTATGATACAATTACAGTGTAATATAATTCTAGTGTAATACAATTGCAATACGATTAATGCCAGTACTTATCTCTGAACTCATGTTGCACACCTACAGCCAATATTACATTATATACTTTGTTATACATTATTTGAATGTGAAACATTATCTCATGATCAGGTCAGTATGTGGACGGGCCGCAGTACGGCAGCATCCCTCCTCCGTGGCAGGTAGATGTGCAACCTCCACCCAAATTCACTGACACAGTCCAGAAAGTCCGTGTGCCTCACACCTCATCTGTAAAGGTATTACCTCTCAGAATCTTCAACCAGTGCTACTGTTATTATTTATTTATACTGCTTTCCTGTGTTTGGTCTAAAATGAGGAGATGTGAGGCAGGCATGGGACAACTCAAGGGAATCATAATTTATGTTTTTTGTTTTTTTTTTGCAGCTTCATGCTATACCACTCTGTTTTGCTCTCTCTCTCTCTCTCTCTCTCTCTCTCTCTCTCTCTCTCTCTCTCTCTCTCTCTCTCTCTCTCTCTCTCTCTCTCTAACCTAAAACTTTCTCTTTATGCTACATAATCTCATTTTTAAATAAAGGCTGTAGTAGCAACGCAACAAAGTTAAAGTGCAATTATTTAATCCCCTATATAGAATAGCAGGCTACAGCCTTCAGAAGTGTGATTACACAATTGTATATATTGTGTTTAATACTAGAATGCTGGACTTTGTCATGTTTGTTATTTTCCTTTCATTTTCTGTAATTCTTGTTTTTTCTCAGCCTTGTCATCAGTGCCAGGGAAAAGGACATGTGCGCTGTACACACTGCCATAGTAGAGGATGGGTGAGTAAGTGTTTTTATTTAGAGATACAGATTAAAGTGAACACATCGAAACTTTATTTTGGCAAGAGAAAATAAAAATAATAAAGTTCTCATATTGGCTGTTTGGTAGTTATTGTGAACTCATTACAATATATTGTATGCTATATCTTTTAGCTGAATGGTAAATTTACATTTACATTTACAGCATTTAGCAGGCACCCTTATCCAGAGTGATTTACAATTTATTTCAATTTATACAACTGAGGGTTAAGGGCCTTGCTCAGGGGCCCAACAGTGGCAGCCTTGTGGACCTGGGACTTGAACTCATGACCTTCTGACACCTTAACCATTAGGCTACCACATCCCCCCATCACCCCCACTAATACTTCCTTGTAGTTAGAAAAAAAGTAAAACTTTATGTAAACATCAA
Organism: Tachysurus fulvidraco; assembly: GCF_022655615.1. Taxonomy (NCBI): domain Eukaryota; kingdom Metazoa; phylum Chordata; class Actinopteri; order Siluriformes; family Bagridae; genus Tachysurus; species Tachysurus fulvidraco. Next base: position 7,118,072 of record NC_062519.1, on the reverse strand, counting down.
CTCAAAATTATTAAATGTGGAAAAAATCTGATTTCTTAAAGTGACATTATTATGAGAGTCTTTTTGTTCAGACATGTGATCTGAGAATGTGAAAAAACTAAAACTGACATCTGTACACAAACATGCCGGCCATAAAGAGGACCCTTAAAGATGGGAAAGTCTTTTGGGTGTCTATCCTATCAATATTGTTTATAAATCTTTTTATTTATTTGTTTATATTCCCTTTGCACTAAAAGGCTACTCACATGGCATACAGTTTAGACAGACAGGTATAATTTTAATTGCAACTGTAGTTCACCTCACAGGCAGCAGAGGGCTCTAAAATTACAAATTGGCATTTTATAATTACATTTACTACAAAATACAAACAAAAATACTATGATAATTAATGAAAAGCCTTATATTGTAAATAAACTTTTTCATATGTTCCTTTATACCTTCAGATCAGCTGTATGTCCTGTCATGGCACTGTACATGGTCGGAACAGAAAATGTGTTGGCTGCCATGGACGGGGAAGAAAAGTGTAAATATCACATAGTAACATTTCATACCGCACACATCAGGGTGTTTGCTTCATGTCCTGTGACACAGATTAGTTCCCGTTTTTGCTAACGTTATACCAGCTATAAACTGTTGTTCCCTCATCAGTGTCTCTTTTTCCTTCTGTCTTAAAGTTAAGAGAAACCAAATAAGTCCTGAACATTTTCCTTAATTAAAAAAAACTCAATGACTGTTACAACTACCGATACCCGTGATTCAAGTGCCTATTTAAAAAAACAAAACAATTTATTATAAGACAGATCATATGGAATATCTATATCATATTAGAACGAGCACATACATATAAACCTGCCTTTTGCTCTATAAATTATGCAGTAGATATCATTTAATTACATGACTAATTAATAGGTGTTTTCTCATTTAGATGTACATGGTGCCATGGTAATGGTCATAAAACATGTCGCAAGTGTAACGGGCGTAAAAAGCTGTTGCATTTCATTCAACTCACTGTCATGTGGTAAGTTTATTTCTCTAGTGAAGTTTTGACTTTGACTTGGATTAATAGCTGAGGCTGCTTAATATATGTAACATAGAAAATATTTAAGATTGAAGACAAAGATTGTGAGTTTAAATCCCATGTCTTAATTCTATTTGGATAAAAGCATCTAACTAATGTTTTCTTTAAAATTATGTCTTTTGTGTTGTTGAACATAAATAGGCATTTACTTAATACATATACAAATCCATTAAGACAGAAATACATGAATAAATAAATACATATTGGGTTCAAAGGTCTAAAGCGCACAAATGAAAATGGTTTTGTTTGGCTTTATTATTATTATTATTATTATTATTATTATTATTATTATTATTATTATTATTATTATTATTATTATTATTATTGGTAGTAGTAGTAGTAGTAATAGAGGTAGTAGTAGTAATAATAATAGTAGTAAATATTTATTTATTTACTTTTTTATTTAATGCACTGGTTTTCCTTATGAATAATAGTATCAGCAATATCTTAAATAAAAAGTGTAATCTTGGTAATATATGAATTTCATCGTTTCTTAGTGTTTGGAATGTCCCATTTTTACTTTAAAGGCAGGGTACATTTGTGATCTGTGTTACCTCAAATCATTTAGTGTGCATCTGAACAGAAGGGATAAGACTCATAGAAAATCTCACATGCATTAACATAGTCAATACCACAAAATTGCTTACATTTAAATAGTGACCTAGAAATTGTGCAACATCGGAATATTAATTCCTTTTTTTAACTTTTTATTTTTCAAAATTGTTATACGTTCTGTTTGTTTGCATTTGAGGATTTTGTATATGATGTTTCATAGGAAGAATCAAGTGTATGAGTTCATACCAGACCGGCTGCCTGAGTTCCCCATAAAGAAGTTTGAGAGGGTGTCTGGGGAAGCCTTCTTTATTGATGAAAGTCTCCTGGTATTCTTTTGTTCCCATTTGATTCATTTTTCTTTACCTGTAATTATGTCCTAAAAAGTTTGGCTAGGAACATAATATGTACCAAATAAAATATATGTTGTTTTTTTTGTTTGTTTTTAGCTATTACTAACACTGAATCATCATTTTCTCTGATATGCTCAAAAAAAAGAGACAGTATTTAATATAAAGCTATATTTGCAGGTATATCCAATCGTAGGTTTCCCTGACCAGGATATTTGCAACGCCTCCGAAGAAGCCATCCACGAGCACCTGAACAAATACTCTGCTGTCAGTCGTATCTTGCAGCAGGTGAGTAAGAAAGACTCCAAACAACACTGATTCTTGTTACCAAAGCATGCAGAGTGTTGCACATCTGGTCACTAGGGGGTAGCAACTGCAATCCTTTCTCAATTCAGCCAAGAACATAACATCAAACAGTGTC